>NC_064621.1:335254735-335556788 GCF_023898315.1 Schistocerca nitens
CCCTAATAGCCCTCTTCTTGTCAGGTTAAATAAATAGACAAATGTACTGAAGCGCCAAAGAAACTAGTACAGGTAAGCGTATTCAGATACAGAGACATGTAAACAGGCAGAATAGGGCGCTGCTGTCAGCAACGCCTATATGCGACAAGTCTCTGGCGCAATTGTTATCGTTTACTGCTGCTACAATGGCCGGTTATCAAGATTTAAGTGGGTTTGAACGTTTAGCTATAGTCGGTGAACGTGTTGTGTCGGCAGACTTGCCAACACTACGCACACTAATTGAAAGAGGCGGCCAAGATGCACGCGCTAACTCACGAAGGATGGAGTGAGGTCTGAAACAGGAGACTTAATGAATGCTATAAAGAAAAGTACGTAGCTCCTTTGGTACTTATCTTTTAATCCATCCTTTGTATACATCGTTCTTGATGAGACATCTGGAGATTGTGGCGATACAAGTGACACTCTTTAGATACAAGCTATATAAGGCTAATGGCACCTTGCTAGGTCGTAGACATGAACTTAGCTGAAGGCTATTCTACTGTCTCTCGGCAAATGAGAGCAAAGGCTTCGTCCGTATAGTCGCTAGCAACGTCGTCGTACAACTGGGGCGAGTTCTCGTACGTCTCTCGAGACCTGCCGTGTGGTGGCGCTCGGTCTGCGATCACACAGTGGCGACACGCGGGTTCGACATGTACTAATGGACCGCGGCCGATTTAAGCTACCACCTAGCAAGTGTGGTGTCTGGCAGTGACACCACAGAACGAGCATGGGACACAGCAGGCCAGGCGGTTCTAGGCGCTTCAGTCTGGGACCGCGCGACCGCTACGGACGCAGGTTCGAATCCTGCCTCGGGCATGGATGTGTGTGATGTCCTTAGGTTAGTTAGGTTTAAGTAGTTCTAACTTCTAGGGGACTGATGACCTCAGAAGTTAAGTCCCATAGTGCTCAGAGCCATTTGAACCATTTTTTTTATTTGGACACAGCATCTCCGAGCTAGCGATGAAGTGGTAATTTTTCCGTACGACCATTTCACGAGTCTACTGTGAACACCAGGAATTCAGTAAAACATCAAATTTCAGACATCGTTGGGGCCGGAAAAATATCGTGCAAGAACGGGACCAGCGACGACTCAAGAGAATCGTTCAGCGTGCCAAAATTGCAATCCGTTCGCAAACTGCTGCAGATTTCAGTGCTGAGCCATTAGTAAGTGTCTACTTGCGAACCATTCAACGAAACATAATCGATACGGGCTTCCGGAGCCGAATGTTCACTCGTGAACCCTTGATGACGGTATGACACAAAGCTTTACGTCTCACCTAGGCCCATCAACACTGACATTGGACTGTTGACTGGAAACATGTTACCTGGTCGGGCGAGTCTCGTTTCATATTGTATCGAGCGGACGTGTACAGGTATGGAGACAGCCTCATGAACGCATGGACCCTGAATGTCAACAGGAGATTGTTCAAGCGTGGGGCGTGTGCAGTTGGAGTGATATAGAACCCCTTATGCGTCTAGATACGTGACGCGTACTTCAGCATCCTGCCTGATCACCTGCATCCATTCATGTACATTGTTGATTCCGACGGACTTGGGCAGTTCCAGCAGAAAAATGCGAGACCCTATATGTCCAGAATTGCTACAGAGTGGCTCCAGGAACACTTTCTGAGTTTAAGCACTTCCATTGGTGACCAAACTCCTCAGACATAAAGATTAATGAGCATATCTGGGATGCCTTGCAGTGTGCTGTTCAGAAGAGATCTCCACCCCGTCTTACTCCTACCGATTTATGGACAGCCTTGCAGGATTTATGGTGTCAGTTTCCTGCAGCACTACTTCAGACATTAGTTGAGTCCATACCGCGTCGTGTTGCGGCACCTCAGCGTGGTCGCGGGGCCCTACACGATATTAGGCAGGTGTACCACTTTCTTTGGATGTTCTGTGTAAAATAAATAATATGTTTTCCGTGGTTTTTCTAGAACACATACAGCAAATGTCGGGATGGTCCCTTCGCACAGGACATGGCCCATTTCCTTCCCTGTTATGCGAGCTTCCCCTCCATCTCTAATGAACTCGTTCACTGGACATTTAAAACAGTCTTCCGTCTTTCCAGAACTATTTTTTACTGGCGTCCTGAGTATTGTGTCATCGCGTGGAGAGAACGCAGCACTACATCATACTCAGTTAAAGAGGTTAAAGTTGCCGGTCGCTACGAGCAGCTCGTATCTCTCTGGCAGTACAAACCAGTACCGGCTGCGGTATCTGCAGCGAGCAGGTCTGGACTCGCAGCGAGTGTGGTGACGCGGGCAGCGCAGATATCTCGCCGCTTACGCAAACGCGCGCGACGGCGGACTCCGCTCTCGCCGCCGTGGCTCGACAGTCCGACGGGTGATTAAGGTTTCCGGGAGCCTACACATTCTTGCACAGTCACGCTTGAGTGCGCGACACATCACTCCTCATCAGTCCTTCTGCGTTGTACACCACGTACGTGGAGTGAGAGATTAGGAAGAGCAGCGCGAGAGCGTCTGTTCCCAATCTGAAGAAAACTTTTGACAAAGTGACAAAGTTTTCAGTTGACAGCTTGCTGTTACAGTCAGAAAAGACACGGAACATTTTTTTTTTCAGAGTGAGGAGTATGTTAACATGACTAAAGGCATTGTACCCAAGATCCTGCCAGGCTCCTTCCAGGTTTCCAAATTGTTCCTGACAAATGAAATGTAATCGTTTGACTGTGCATGTATTGTGAATTTAAACAGAACACGTGTAAGTGAGAGACTAATCGCACTTGAAATGGACATTATCTGAACACTGTGTGCTCACTTCTTGATGAAAGGATTTCACTTTAACATTAGCATAAATTTAGTGACAGAATTGTGCCCTGAAATGAAATACTTTGTTGCTGGACCTGTCATTAAAAGCGACGGACAACCTGTGCTTTGTCTGCTCTGCGTCACGCAGAGTCGTACGGCGACGAACTTACCTGGTACGCTGAAAGTTAATACATACGAATTTCCCATAGTGCTTAGCGTTAGCTGTCGCAGATGTGTGAAATTACAAGTCCGGAGACCATGCAAGGAGAATGAGGAAAATGACTGGCTTGGGTTGAAGAAACTATATAAATCATTGTATTATAAACAAAATTCGGAAAATCAATGGCGGCTTCAATTACAGATGGGGCCAATACCTCAGATCACACAATACGTGACCACGTATTATTGGCATGCACACGTAATTAAACACTACAACTAGTTACAAAGCTACTGCGAAAACACTTTGAGAGAAAGTGCATGATGTTATAAAAAATTGTCATACGCTCTGAGACAAAAAACGACGCACCACGAAGGGATTATTCAAATGGGATGGAAATCGTTAGATGCGCACTGTATGGACAGACAAAGAAGTGGTTACAATTTCAGAAAAATTGGATAATTAAGTCAATAGAAAGAGATTCACAAACTGAGCAAGTCAGTAACACTTTGGTCCACCTCTGGCCCTTATAGTAGCACTTATTCAGCTTGGTACAGGTTTATGAGGTTGTTGGATGTCCTCCTGAGGGACATCGTGCCAAATTCTGTCCAATTGGCTTGTTAGACCGTTCAAATCCAGGGATGGTTAGAGGGCCCTGTCCCATGATGCTCCAAATGCTTTCATTTGAGGAGAGATCCGGTGACCCAGCTGGCCATGTTAGGGTTTGGCAAGTACGAAGACAAGCAGCAGAAACTCTCGCGAATCTGGCTGAAATGTAAGTCCAGGACAGGTTGCCAAGAAGGGCACCAAAACGAGGTGTAGAATATTGTCGACGTACCGCTGCGCTGTAAGTCTGCCGCGGATGAAATGCCACCTCAGACCATTCCCTGATTGTTGTGTCATATGACGGGCGAAGTCAGGTCGGTATCCCACTGCTGTCTCGAGCGTCTCTGCACTCTTCCTCGCTCGTCGTCGGGGCTCAGTTCGAAGTGGAACTCATCGCTGAAGACATGTCTACTCTAGTGAATTAGAGTACAGGCCGAAGACGTGTCCTGATGGCCCGCTGAACATTACAGACAGCTGAGCATGGTTCTTAATATCGCTTGTGATCACCACAGACGGCAGTGCGTGCTTTGCAACGTGCTGCCATACTGGCCGTAAGGTTGGTAAGGACTTCATGTGGGAATCAGTTCAATTGCTTACGAGTGCTAGATGGTTGTTGGTGCATGTGGTCATGTTGCAGTATCTCTTCCTGCCGCACATACTCTTTGGGATTTAAGTCGGGGAAGCGGGCAGGCCATTCCACTTGCTGGATATCCTCTCGTTTCATGAACTCCTCCACCTGCGCTGTCCGAAACGGTCGTGCACTATCGTCCATAATGATATCAGAGACTAAGGCACACATGAAAAGACGCACCTGGAGAAGGAGTAAAGTGTCACAATAATTTTGAGGGGGGAATGTAATGTGTTGAAAGATGTGGAAGTCAGTACACGCAGGCAGTATTATTCCTCCCCCCACCATCATGCCTGGACCACGAAAACCCTCATTTACGACAACGTTCCTGGGTGCAAAACCTGTTACCACCTCTCAGCATATGGAGTTAATTAATGCACATGGTCTGTACGCAAAGCCTACTTTGCTTCAGTTGTATATATAGTGTAAGGATATGTCTGCTTCATCTGCTAAAGCAGTAACAGCCGTGTGATCAAAATTTATTCTCGAATATACAGCCATCTTTCACGTTAACTTCACTTTCAAATTGAATGTCAAATATTTACTGATGCCAGAATATGGAATGAAATGTCTTGGGCAATTAATGTTTTGTACGTAGCGTAAAAGTTCACAGTGGAATTTGTGCTCACATTTATCTGATGAAAAGAAAGAAGCCGAACATTATGCCAACCTGGTTAATAGAGCGGAGGCTACATTTAGAACGCAACACAGCGGGGATTATGAGTGGCATGGATTCAACAAGTACAAAAATGTTCAAATGTGTGTGAAATCTTACGGGACTTAACTGCTAAGGTCATCAGTCCCTAAGCTTACACACTACTTAACCTAAATTATCCTAAGGACAAACACACACACCCATGCCCGAGGGAGGACTCGAGCCTCTGCCGGGACCAGCCACACAGTCCATGACTGCAGCGCCCTAGACCGCTCGGCTAATCTCGCGCGGCCGATTCAACAAGTCGTCGGACGTATGTGGCACCAGATGTCTAAACACAGGTCACGCAGTAACTCGTAAACTGGGGGTCGGTGGTTTGTTGGCGCGGCTCTGGCGCTCGAAAGCATCCCATGTGTGTCAAATAAGTGCCAGGTGAGGCGAATCTGCTGGCTAAGACATCAGGGTGAGTTGCTATCAGGTTCGTCAAACCAATGTAGCACGATTCTCTGGCCTTGTGATTCTCATAGCCTTCCTTCTGGAAGATACCATCGCTGTCGGAGAAGACATCTAGCATGAATGCGATATTGCAGTTCCTGTGTTGTTCCATGCATATCCGAAGGAACAGGCACTGTGGCGACTACAGTCTTCACGAAATACATGAAATGTATTCGCAGTTGCGAATATTGGTAACCATCTGCTGTATAATGGTACGACGACAGTAAAAATTTGTCCTGAACCGGGACTAGAACTCAAATTTTCTGGTTACCATTGGGCTTTCCGAGCACGACTCACGGCCAGATCTGAACTGAAATGTGACGTCAACTATTTGTCTACAACCTGCAGTCGTTCATCCATTAGAGAAGAGACGTTTAAATTGAAAGTCGCTTGGCCGCTGTCACGCAGATTCGTGCTCGGTTAGCCTAATGTTAAAGCGAGCACTCGTGATAAATGGGAAATTCGCTTTCGAGTCCCTGTCCGGCACAAATTTTCTTTGTTGTCGTTCCATTATACAGCTGATGAATGTTCATATTCTCAACTGAGAACGCATTTCATATACCAAGAATTAATGGGTGCAAATGCTCTGCAACAATGTTCACGTAGTCCACAGCTGTCCCGATGCCGATTACTACCATAGTTTACTTGGAAGGCCAGGTAAGTATCGCCCACAGGGAGCCGTGTGGGGCTCATGTTATGCACTGGTTTAAACCTTGGATCCTATTCTGTGTTTGGTTTCCCGTGGTTATTGCGATTATGCTGTTGTTCGCTCTCTCCGTGAGAGGCAGCAGCGGTGTGTATCGATATTCACACCTTTTACTATCTTTGGTCTGGTGCTTATTGTTTCCGGCTGTGCTGTGTGCGAGCAGTCGATCGGTTGGCGTGGAGCAGCAAGGAAATCTCCGTGGCGCATGGTTTGGCTGGGACAGCTGGCGGTCTCTACGCAGTGTTGGAGTGTGTCGGGCTGTTCCCATTGCCACGATGTCCGTGGCTACCGACCCGGGACACGAAATATGAGTTTGGATTTAATTTATCATTAAGTCAAGACTGTTCACATTGTGCCATCTGGTTCTTGTTGTTGGCTGTTGGGACATTCCCACGAGCAACAACGTGTGTGTTCGTGTTGGCGAAGGTTTAACCACCGTCTGGTGGAGTCTAACTGTATATGGTTATTTGCAATTGAAGTGCACCAACGGAATTTTCTACCTTGTGGCCATTAACGTTCCGGTTACCTGCCCTGGCCGTTGACGTAAATTCAGACAGTGTCATCTGCTCTCCGTGTTGTCGCTGTCCAGCACGGTGTGTAGTTTGACAGCTTAATGTATGCTTAGTTGTGGGTGTCAATGCCTTTTACGTTTTGCACTGTACTCCCGGTCGTGTGCTGGTCGAGTGAAGCGCAAGTTACCTTGTCGGTGGGTCCGTTGACTGTCTGTTGGTTGGGTTGTCGTCGGATCGAAAATGTTTGGCCCGACTGCTTGTCTCACCTAAGTGATCGTTAGTATTTGGAGAGCAGGCCGACCTCCGATACTTCTAAGCGCCGTTAGTTGCACTGTCTTTTCTTATTTTCTGTTGTGTGTATTTGTGTGGCTCATAGCTGATGGTTTTGAATTAAAGTTGAATTGTTTTTAGTGGTGTTTAGTGGTTGTCATGGGCCTTCAGCCGCTTTAAAGTTAAATTTCCTTGCTTCTCAAGTGTTAGATTGTTTGGGCCTTCAACCTGATTAAAATATTTTTTTCTAAAGACAAAGCCTTGGGCTTCTGCCTACTAAAAATTATTTTAGTTAAATTTTAAGTCATGGGTCTTCAGCCGTTTTAAAATTAAGTATCTTTGTCTTTCGAGCATCAGACTGTTTGAGGCCTTCAACCTAATTGAAGATAAGGCCTTCTGCGTTGTGTTTTTTTATTTAATTTTACCTTGAGTCTTAAATCATGGGCCGTCAGCAGTCTTTAAATTAAGGTTATTGCTTTTCAAGTGTTAGATTTTTGGGCCTTCAGCCAAATTATAGAACTTACTTAACGTGCGGCCTTCTGTCTTCTAAATATTCTCTTTGGCGTCTGAATTTTGAGTTAATGGTTTTTGGCCGTCTTTTTTTAATTAAAGTGGTTGTTCCCTTAAGGCATAAGATAGTGTGGCGTATTCAGCCGATAACTAAGTTCAAGAACTTGTACTGTAATGTTTGGTCAAATAAATAAAGTTATATGTGTTCGAGTGTAACTGACAGCCGCTCATTTTGGCCCCTTTCCACAATTCCAACTACCTGTCCTGTCCTGCGGGTTTAGCAGGGCGTTTCACATAGGATAGTAGTGCAGTAAATGAAGCAGGCAAAAAGGAATACAAACGTCTCAAAAATGAGATCGACAGGAAGTGCAAAATGGCTAAGCAGGGATGGCTAGAGGACAAATGTAAGAATGTAGAGGCTTGTCTCACTAGGGGTAAGATAGATACTGCCTACAGGAAAATTAAAGAGACCTTTGGAGAGAAGAGAACCACTTGTATGAATTTCAAGAGCTCAGATGGCAACCCAGTTCTAAGCAAAGAAGGGAAGGCAGAAAGGTGGAACGAGTATATAGAGGGTTTATACAAGGGCGATGTACTTGAGGACAATATTATGGAAATGGAAGAGGATGTAGATACAGATGAAGTGGGAGATAAGATACTGCGTGAAGAGTTTGACAGAGCACCGAAAGACCTGAGTCGAAACAAGGCCCCGGGAGTAGACAACATTCCATTAGAACTACTGATGGCCTTGGGAGAGCCAGTCATGACGAAACTCTACCATCTGGTGAGCAAGATGTATGAAACAGGCGAAATACCCACAGACTTCAAGAAGAATATAATAATTCCAATCCCAAAGAAAGCAGGTGTTGACAGATGTGAAAATTACCGAACTATCAGTTTAATAAGTCAGAGCTGCAAAATACTAACGCGAATTCTTTACAGACGAATGGAAAAAACTGGTAGAAGCCGACCTTGGGGAAGATCAGTTTGGATTCCGTAGAAATGTTGGAACACGTGAGGCAATACTAACCTTACGACTTATCTTAGAAGAAAGATTAAGAAAAGGCAAACCTACGTTTCTAGCATTTGTAGACTTAGAGAAAGCTTTTGACAATGTTAACTGGAATACTCTCTTTCAAATTCTGAAGGTGGCAGGGGTAAAATACAGGGAGCGAAAGGCTATTTACAATTTGTACAGCAACCAGATGGCAGTTATAAGAGTCGAGGGGCATGAAACGGAAGCAGTGGTTGGGAAAGGAGTGAGACAGGGTTGTAGCCTCTCCCCGATGTTATTCAATCTGTATATTGAGCAAGCAGTAAAGGAAACAAAAGAAAAATTCGGAGTAGGTATTAAAATTCATGGAGAAGAAGTAAAAACTTTGAGGTTTGCCAATGACATTGTAATTCTGTCAGAGACAGCAAAGGACGTGGAAGAGCAGTTGAACGGAATGGACAGTGTCTTGAAAGGAGGATATAAGATGAACATCAACAAAAGCAAAACGAGGATAATGGAATGTAGTCAAATTAAATCGGGTGATGCTGAGGGGATTAGATTAGGAAATGAGACACTTAAAGTAGTAAAGGAGTTTTGCTATTTAGTGAGTAAAATAACTGATGATGGTCGAAGTAGAGAGGATATAAAATGTAGACTGGCAATGGCAAGGAAATCGTTTCTGAAGAAGAGAAATTTGTTAACATCGAGTATAGATTTAAGTGTCAGGAAGTCGTTTCTGAAAGTATTTGTATGGAGTGTAGCCAGGTATGGAAGTAAAACATGGACGATAACCAGTTTGGACAAGAAGAGAATAGAAGCTTTCGAAATGTGGTGCTACAGAAGAATGCTGAAGATAAGGTGGGTAGATCACGTAACTAATGAGGAAGTATTGAATAGGATTGGGGAGAAGAGAAGTTTGTGGCACAACTTGACTAGAAGAAGGGATCGGTTGGTACGGCATGTTTTGAGGCATCAAGGGATCACAAATTTAGCATTGGAGGGCAGCGTGGAGGGTAAAAATCGTAGAGGGAGACAAGAGATCAATACACTAAGCAGATTCAGAAGGATGTAGGTTGCAGTAGGTACTAGGAGATGAAGAAGCTTGCACAGGATAGAGTAGCATGGAGAGCTGCATCAAACCAGTCTCAGGACTGAAGACCACAACAACAACAACAGTAGTGCCAATATCACGTGGAATCCGTGACGTAATGCAAGTTTCAAGCAGCAGTTTGTCTGGAAGACAGCGTAACCGAAGACGACCGCCGACCTGCCAAAACGTGATTTATCCGATCAGGTGACACGTATCCCTTGATCAACTGTCAACTTTCGATGATCCCCTGCCCATTGCGACCATAACTGGTAGTATCGTTGGTTCAACATGGGAACATGCAGAGTCTGTCAGCCCGTATTCAACAATGCGCTCAGAACGGTGTGCTCCGAAACAATTTTCCCTGGAGCAGCATTGTACTGTCCCCTCACTTCTGTCCCAGAGTTCCACCTGTCTCGCGTTACAGAGCGGTAAGTACTTGCATCCCAAGTGTGGGTATCGTACGAGATTTGGTGACACGTTTCGTAACTAGAGAATTTGCCGGTTGACCTTTGTCGAGAGGGAGCCTTGATCTGCCTATGATGTTACAATCACCAGTGTGGAAAGTATGGAATGGAGGTGCCTTGAAATGAAAATCATTAGAAGCGTTTAACAGCTTTTAAGTTTGTTTCTGAAATATTACAGTCGGCAGTCTGCGCTGACTGAGGTGTCCAAAGAACTGACAAACAGAGACGGTGGGTATCTATTACCGTTCCGTCTGCTTTAAATGAACCTGTCAGCAAAACTCACACGACGAACACACAGAATCCCACAGCTTCGTATCTAAGATTCCGACAGATCCGGTTGCTGCGTCCTGCAGCGACCTCTTAATCTTCCGTCTGCCTGCCTGCAGCTTCACATTTTCGACTAATGACCGAGTGCATCAACCTCGATAAAAAAGCATGATAACCAAGGTCCCGCGATCATGGTTAAAAGTAAATCGCGTTTAAAATGTTTTTGCAGTGCACCAACGTTAATCGCTGGTCAGCAAACCGTCGTCAGCGAACCGTGCATTTGACCGCGGTAAACTCTCTACATGACAATGGAACGTGCCCTGGCGACGCTAAGATGTTAGTAAACATGAAATTGCATAGATAATCGCTGGTGCCACATTCTATCTTTGCTGTTATTTCCGTCGACAAGCAGAAGTGTGTGTACGTACCTCGGTACCTATTTTTGATCTGTTCGTTTTCCTTTTGGAGAATAATGGGGAACAAAAGAAGAACACCGAATTTCTTGAAGTACGAGATAGATGTACTTCTTGAACTGGTGGGTGCAAATGCATCCGTTCTTGAAAATAAGAAAATCGACGGCTGCAGCTTAAAAGAAAAACAGGCAATGTAGTCCCATGTGGAGGCGCAGTTTAATTCTAATTCTGGTACGTTTACTCATAAATGAATAACTTTTCTAGGTTCATCGTAAGCGTAGGATACGGCACACACTGGCTTTTAGTTTGAAATTTGAAAGTGTTATTGGCGTACCACTGAAATACGTGATAGTACTACACTCCTGGAAATGGAAAAAAGAACACATTGACACCGGTGTGTCAGACCCACCATACTTGCTTCGGACACTGCGAGAGGGCTGTACAAGCAATGATCACACGCACGGCACAGCGGACACACCAGGAACCGCGGTGTTGGCCGTCGAATGGCGCTAGCTGCGCAGCATTTGTGCACCGCCGCCGTCAGTGTCAGCCAGTTTGCCGTGGCATACGGAGCTCCATCGCAGTCTTTAACACTGGTAGCATGCCGCGACAGCGTGGACGTGAACCGTATGTGCAGTTGACGGACTTTGAGCGAGGGCGTATAGTGGGCATGCGGGAGGCCGGGTGGACGTACCGCCGAATTGCTCAACACGTGGGGCGTGAGGTCTCCACAGTACATCGATGTTGTCGCCAGTGGTCGGCGGAAGGTGCACGTGCCCGTCGACCTGGGACCGGACCGCAGCGACGCACGGATGCACGCCAAGACCGTAGGATCCTACGCAGTGCCGTAGGGGACCGCACCGCCACTTCCCAGCAAATTAGGGACACTGTTGCTCCTGGGGTATCGGCGAGGACCATTCGCAACCGTCTCCATGAAGCTGGGCTACGGTCCCGCACACCGTTAGGCCGTCTTCCGCTCACGCCCCAACATCGTGCAGCCCGCCTCCAGTGGTGTCGCGACAGGCGTGAATGGAGGGACGAATGGAGACGTGTCGTCTTCAGCGATGAGAGTCGCTTCTGCCTTGGTGCCAATGATGGTCGTATGCGTGTTTGGCGCCGTGCAGGTGAGCGCCACAATCAGGACTGCATACGACCGAGGCACACAGGGCCAACACCTGGCATCATGGTGTGGGGAGCGATCTCCTACACTGGCCGTACACCACTGGTGATCGTCGAGGGGACACTGAATAGTGCACGGTACATCCAAACCGTCATCGAACCCATCGTTCTACCATTCCTAGACCGGCAAGGGAACTTGCTGTTCCAACAGGACAATGCACGTCCGCATGTATCCCGTGCCACCCAACGTGCTCTAGAAGGTGTAAGTCAACTACCCTGGCCAGCAAGATCTCCGGATCTGTCCCCCATTGAGCATGTTTGGGACTGGATGAAGCGTCGTCTCACACGGTCTGCACGTCCAGCACGAACGCTGGTCGAACTGAGGCACCAGGTGGAAATGGCATGGCAAGCCGTTCCACAGGACTACATCCAGCATCTCTACGATCGTCTCCATGGGAGAATAGCAGCCTGCATTGCTGCGAAAGGTGGATATACACTGTACTAGTGCCGACATTGTGCATGCTCTGTTGCCTGTGTCTATGTGCCTGTGGTTCTGTCAGTGTGATCATGTGATGTATCTGACCCCAGGAATGTGTCAATAAAGTTTCCCCTTCCTGGGACAATGAATTCACGGTGTTCTTATTTCAATTTCCAGGAGTGTATGTACATTTACGGTTGGAACTGTTTTGTTAGTTTTAAATTTAAAATCCAATGCCGTGCTACTGTTAACTAAATACTATATGACTAACGGAAGCTTTCATGTTGAAGATTGTGAACATACGTTGCTCACTTAGGCCCGTGCCGTATTCTTCATATGTGCCTATACTTTCTTTTTAATGAACTGATATGTAAACAACAGCCATATATAGATCTTAGATTTTTATTGTAGTTATAAGTTAAGAGCCTCAGAATGCAAAATGGACTTATGAATGTAAATAATATAAGAATTAATTTATTTAATATCAGGTGTGATAAAAAGATCCTGTGACAAGCTGAAAACCTCTTATGGAAACATGAAAAGAAGACTTCGAAAAGACCTTGGAGAAGAAAAGGTGGAAGTGTATAAAATAGGTTGGGGGAAGCCTACCCAAAGAAACAAGATCCTTGAGCGGGCTAAACTGTTAGCAATTGTTGGTTCTTCAATGAAGCCGTTAACAAATGCATATGATTCCGATGCACAGTTTAGCATGATTGTGGATGTTGTCAACATGGAGTGCAGTGCAGTGAGAACACGTCACCTGCTTCAGTTGTCGAGTTACCAGGGTGCACACAACCTAACACTTCCCACACACCTGTCGTAATACAAAGTAAAGAGACACCAAAGAATGTTCTGGTGGATGTCACCCAGCTGCAACCTGTTTCACAGTCTCCTGATCCACCCAATGAAAACATTTGCACGCCGGAAAATACATGGCATCGTCGCAGGATTCCTGCAAAACCAAGGCCATCAGGTTCGGGAACAGTAATCGAAAATGTGTGCAAGAAGAGAGTGGAACTACTGGAGGCCCAATTACACATGATGAAGGCAGAGCACAAGAAGGAGCTGAGGATTAAAAATTTAAAGATTCTGGCCCTGAAAGAAAAAACTAAAATACTGGAAAAAGAAAAATGCCAGTGACATGTGATTTTTTTTCCTGTGACAGTGAATTTTTGTAATTTTTTGTGCTATTTTGTATTCTATCTAATGTATTGAAGTTGTCTCACAGTTCAAATTGTTTCTCTGTGTTTGTCCTCTTAGTGATGACTGCTACTATTCTAGTTGTTGTCTGTCTAATATCTGCTTACAGCTTATTTGGTCTGGACTAAGTTTCATCCAATCACTTAAAATTAGAATTACTTCATATATAAAAGCAGATTAGCAACACTGCAGTTTACACAAGTAAGCTACATGTCATTTGCTGGCCTGCAGCCATAACGTCAGGTTAGCACACTCCTTAACTAATTATTGCTCTTGCACTGATCCCCAAAGTATTAGACATTGCTGAGAAAATTCCATTGCCATTTGTAGCAATGAGAATTTGTTTTTGGTGGCAATTTCTAAACACAAATTTGTGTTCAATTTCATGTATTTTTTTGATACCATACAGTTGTACACTGTTCAATTCTTTGCACAACCTTATAGCCACATACACTTATGTTTGAAGCAAATCATGTTGTAAACAAAGAGTAGTGATTAATGTGGAAACAATTTAACAAATAAACTATCCCAAACTGACATTTTATGTTATTACACAAATGATTATTTATTTTGTGCCTATGTGTTTACTGCATATTCACAAGTTTAAGCTAATCTGAGTGATAAGACTGCATTAATACTGAGCAGAAGTGCAGTAAAATAATATCTAAACTGAAAGATTCTAATAATAAAGAATGTGCTCTTTTAATATTGCAAAACTGTTGGATATTCACATATTTGTTGTTACAGTAGAAAATTTAAGAGCTGTTTAGGATCTACAGTGAACGTAATACAGAAATATCCATTATATTTTATTCCTCTCGCTTATATTCTCACACTCTGTAAATGTAATGGAGTCATTTGTTCTCAAATTTAAGTTCATACCCAGAAACTGAACATGTATATAAATGACAGAGTACTGCATTGCTTTCACAACCAATAAGATACAAGAAATATATCTTTAATAATTATCAACAGTTCCACACTAAAAAAATATCTCAGAAAAGCAGCAGCTGGGGAATTGTCTGCAGGCAGCACATCCTGTCCCTGGCACACCTCAGCCTCAAATTTGTCATCACACACCCAGTTCAGTGAGTACTTTTATGTTCGCTAGATAGCAGAAATAAAATAGATTACATGCTGAAATACTCGGAAAAATGGAAAAGACGGCTAAATCCCATAACTATAACCATAATTTTTCATTACGAACAATGTCTGAATTTATGTTAGCTTATCGGAAATGTTCATTAATTATAGCACGGCGAACTGCTCTTCCAGGTAATGTATCATCACGATACATCTGCTGTCCAGGTAGCACAGGTTCGTTATGTTCAATGTTGGGGCCTCTCTCATCACGTAACTGATTTAAAAGTCGAGAAATTTCTGGATCTTCTGGTGGTTCTTCACTGCTTGTACTCCTCGCAATATTATGCAAGACAGCCGTACCCACAATTATTGACATTGCTTTCTGTGGACTGCATCTTATTCCTACAGATAATATGGGAATTCTTCTCTTCCACGTACCATATTTTCTCTCAACAGTGTTTCTAGTTTTAATATGAGACCTGTTATATCGATGCTCTGCTTCATTTTGCAGATTTAAAAGTGGAGTTAACAAGTAGGATCTACATGCATAACCTCTATCTCCCAGTATGTGACCTTGTGGTATTTCTCCGTTTTCAAATTGAGCTCTGCGGGCGCAGTTGAGAAATATGGTACTGTCGTGCACAGAGCCCAGCCATCGAGCGACAATATCTCTTATTAACAAATTGTGATCACTAATGGTTTGACAGTTAAAGGAAAAATATGATTTCCTATTGCGGAAAAGTCCTGCATTATGTCCTCCAGGAGACTGAATTCTTATATGGGTACAATGCAAGGTACCCAGAACGCCAGGAAATCGGTCCAATTGACTAAAACCATACATCACATATAACACTTCAACAGCGTATTTACGTAGCTTATTCAATCAAATACCAAGTTTGGCTTAGTACATACGATATCCCAACAGAACAATTAGTCCTGTCACGGAAAAGCCACGTATAACGCTACAACAGCATTTCACTATCCGTTCTGTCAAATAATGTACAGGTTCGTGCCGCTGGACGTTTTATGTTCACTCTATGTTTGTAAAATGCTAACTACTTATAATTTTTTTCGTCTGTAGGTGCAAGCTGAACAACGTCCTGTCACGCAGCGCCACGTATAACACTTCAACAGCGTATTTACGTAGCTTATTCAATCAAATACCAAGTTTGGCTTAGTACATACGATATCCCAACAGAACAATTAGTCCTGTCACGGTCGCCACGTATAACACTTCCACTCCGCTACTGCCATACCATAACCTTAAAGTAGGAGTCAGTTTGCCAAACAGAATTATTTTGCTATAGCAATTATGGTATAAAGCAACAGAGCAGTGTTACCCTCCGAGAGGAATTTTGTTGTG
This sequence comes from Schistocerca nitens, assembly GCF_023898315.1. Classification (NCBI taxonomy): domain Eukaryota; kingdom Metazoa; phylum Arthropoda; class Insecta; order Orthoptera; family Acrididae; genus Schistocerca; species Schistocerca nitens. Next base: position 335,270,556 of record NC_064621.1, read on the forward strand.
TTGACCGTGTTATTCCTAATGGGAGTGGCTTATCGGAAGTGAAAGTCAGAATTACGTAAATAATTAAACAGTGACAAACAAAATATTGCCTATCTGCACTGTTTAATTGATAAAGAAAACGGTCGCCAGCCTAACTAGGCATGAGAATGATTAACATTCTCGTTCAAGAAAATAGTTATTAGTAACTCTAATGGGTAAACACAACCTATACTTGACCACAAGCGAGTGCAATTAACTCTGACACATACATATGTTTACGGTAAGGTGGAAACTAACAGTTAGAGCAGCACAAACTATTTGCAAAATTATAACAGGTACAGAAAAACACTATCACTTTCAGGGCTTACACAAACTGAGTGGTCTTTATACTGTTAATAAGCACACAAGAGAGACAAACACTTAGTAGTCATGAACGTATAATTTTATACTATGCAGTTTTCCACTTTTACTACCGTGAGACATAAAATTAACATTTATGTAAGATACTGACTCACTTTCTGTGATTTACAACAGGCAGTAATGTGATCATTTACTAAGCAAAACTTTAGAAGCCTCAGTCTTAAGAACTTTTAATTTTGCAGTTGGCAACAGCACTTTAATAAACAGTTTTAATAGGAAAATTATTTTCAGCAAACAACATTTACTTTAACTCACTCTCTTGCCACATTAACTTTAACTTTCTTTTTACTAAGTTCAAGAGGCATTAATTAGCATAATATTGTTATAAAAGTTCTTTCAGTAGGGACACTCGGTGATTACTTTAGTTCAAACGGAAAGGAACCTGAGAGGTGTTATGATGAGGAGAAAAATCAAGGTACGTACATAAATTCAGATAAAATTTACCTTATATTTGAGCACACTAACACATCCATTAAGCTGATCCTTCACTGTACATTATTATAGTATTACGTTACAATGATTGCGCAACGTGGTGGTAACTGCATGTTGGTAGGTGGATTCGTAGGCAGGATTGCTGGACTCTGGCCCTTCTTGGTGGCGATGAAGAATACCAAATCCAGAATCGTTCCAGCTATTTATCCATCCATCCGAGGCCTTAGAAAGGAACAGGAAAAGCCTCTCTCGGAATCAGCACAACACGCATCTTTTACATGGCACTGCACGGACTCGTAACTCGTGTCCGACCGCTGGCTCGTCCCCGACTGGTGGCTCGTCCCCGACTGACTATCAGTTCCACCTTTTCCACCTAGGCCAACCACAATTTGCGCGCGCTACACAGTTCCGTTCCCGAGGGGAACCACTACACGTCTTATACACAGAATACTAAGAGCCCTAAGTGAGGATCAGCAATTTACATAACAGTAACCAAATGCATTAAATAAAACAAAACATCTACACATATTGACATCTCTACAAAAAATTATTCACACAAAATTGCAATTATATACAGTAAGTTTTGTTCCCTCCAAATGGGACAAAGCATTTAAATGACAGATACACTACTTTGTATTGAACCAATCCATGATATCAAAGTTTGTACAAAGAAAGGAGCATACAATTTTATGTTATCGATTCAAACAAACACATTTACCGAAGCTCAATGATGTAACATTAAATGAAACAAAGGCAAAATAAATCAGTAGAGCATTAGAGCCATGGTGTTACACACAGAGCGCACTTCTTCTCTTGTAGGAAATTTTATAAAGCGAGGAGACATTGATGCCATGATGTCTAATACATCACTGATGATTCGTTGTGCTGTTGTACGATGTACATTACTGTTGTCCCCAATAAGAATGTTCAATGCACCTGTTGCATATGCCCTTAAAGTAATCAAAAGAAGCCGGCCGAAGTGGCCGTGCGGTTAAAGGCGCTGCAGTCTGGAACCGCAAGACCGCTACGGTCGCAGGTTCGAATCCTGCCTCGGGCATGGATGTTTGTGATGTCCTTAGGTTAGTTAGGTTTAACTAGTTCTAAGTTCTAGGGGACTAATGACCTCAGCAGTTGAGTCCCATAGTGCTCAGAGCCATTTGAACCATAATCAAAAGTCTGTTTATCGGCGAAATAGGGTTATTCCGATAAGCAGGAAATTCTAACCTATCATTAGTTTGATTTAATAACCACCACACTGTTTCTTTTGACAGATAAAATCTCTCTTCAAACTTCATGTCACCATAATTTTCAAAAGGGTTTCCCCTTTCCACAATCACTCCAACACGGTTTCGGTCACGATTTAAATGGTCAAGGTATAACAAATCTTCCTCAATGCCATCCATAACATCAAAACGCGCCGCCTTATTAATAGCGTATGCTTCTAAAACCGCGGTTATGTCGAGAAAACCGGGAAAGAGTCTCGGTTAAATATAACCGCGGTCGACTCCCTCGTTTAACTTAGATCGATGTTGGTGCACGAGAATTTTGCTCTGAACAGGATTACATATCAACTTAACCGCAGTTAACTGTTAATCGAGACTGGTGCACTCGGCCATAAGACGGCTAACTTCCAGCGACTTCCCTCTACTGGTGACTGCCAAAGTTCTGTCCAGAGCATCCTGCACCTGAGATTTGTTCATCTTTCGCCATCGGCCCTTGCCATGGCGTAATATGGAAGGCCTTTCGCCACCTTATTGGATCTGTTGAAATGTCCCCTTAGAAGAATTATACATGACTGTGCTTAAACTGACACAAAATATTTTTAGCGCAACGCAATCTGACTTTCATTAATCCCTACAAAAGAATGGCCCTGCCTGACAATAACCTATACCTTCCACAAATCACTTATCTCACAAAAATCTTCGTTACTCGAACTAAAAAAAAAAAAAAAAAAAAAAAAAGGTTCAAATGGCTCTGAGCACTATGGGACTTAACTTCTAAGGTCATCAGTCCCCTAGAACTTAGAACTACTTAAACCTAACTAACCTAAGGACATCACACACATCCATGCCCGAGGCAGGATTCGAACCTGCGACCGTAGCGGTCGAGCGGTTCCAGACTGTAGCGCCTTTAACCGCTTGGCCACCCCGGCCGGCTACTGCAATACAGCGAGCGCCTCTACTGCCAGCTAAATAAAATATTCTGACTACTGAAGGCACTAACTACTGATAGGCATAGTTAGCAAATGAAAGATTTTGATAGAGAACAAACAACGTATTTACCTTAATAGTGTTCAAAAGTCATAATATGTATAGCAGTTCATGACATCCAGTCTAGCAAATTTACTGTCTGTGATGGACACACGTCCAGATCATCCGCTCTCAAAACTCCGCCATTTCTCTCCCCACATCCACCACTATTGGTTCAAATGGCTCTGAGCACTATGGGACTTAACATCTTTGGTCATCAGTCCCCTAGAACTTAGAACTACTTAAACCTAACTAACCTAAGGACATCACACACATCCATGCCCGAGGCAGGATTCGAACGTGCGACCGTAGCAGCCGCGCGGTTCCGGACTGCGCGCCTAGAACCGCGAGACCACCTCGGCCGGCCACACATCCAGCACTGCCGGCGGCTCACCTCCAACTGCGCAACGCTACGCGCTGTTAACAGCCAACTGCCCAACACTACAATAGCGACTATTGCAACAATGCCGACCAGCCACAGACTGCACACAGCACAGTCAGTGATTTTCATACAGAGCGATACGTGGTGTTACCAATAAAAAAATCCTAAACAGCCTACTTACATAGCAATAACAAAGAAATCAAATGCAGACAATTATTGATATAATGTTCGTCAAAAGCTAAAATTTTCTCACAGTCCATAAAGACAGTCCTGATCGTTCAGCACAGTAAAATTGCAGTGTCTTTTTTTTTTTTTTTTCTCAAAGTCTGAGCAGTAAAAGAGAATGCACACGGAAGTAGTGGACTTCCGTGCAGTCTTGAAGAAGTAGTGTTGTCCTTCCAACAGAAAGACTGTGCTGACTCTTGACATGCAGACAGGTAATGGGCCACAACAGAGCAAACCCACAGCAGAGTCAGTCGATGTTGAAGAATATTGGTAGGTAGGTCATCACAGAGCAGACCCACTGTAGTTCTGGTAGAGAGTATGGTATTGGTGGGCCACCAGAGGTGCAGACCCGCTGCAGTGCTTATAGAAATAATGGTATTCGTGGGCCATCAAAGATGCAGACCTACTGTAGTCCTTGTAGAGATGGCCAGTAGCCATCTGTTGCGACTGTGCAGGTGAACAATCGCCATCGAAGAGTCTTGCGGACAATATAGCAAGTCCATAAACCACCACTTCAGCACTCACAAACTTTTTGGTGTGTCCTTAGAACCAGCAATGCTGTTAACCAGTCCCTTGCTGAATTATCAACACACGTGCAAACACTAAAGGTCCCAACTTCTCACATATTGTGCATATACTATGACCAACAGAAACGTGTGCACTGAAATGAATGCTTACAAGTTACTTAATTTGCTGAACTGGTGTCCATTACAATTTTATAACATGAGAATACAATTACAAAGATACAGAAAACATCATTAAAAACATAATAATACAGATAACATTTGTAGTAATACAGGCTTTACAAAAGAATCGAAATAAACATATACATCAGTGTTACAGGAATTATGACATATATAATATATAAAATAATGAGAATAGTTTTCGAAACATTAATTTCACACATGAGCACTGAAACAGAACAGAATTAATAATGTCCATAAACATCTTTACAAAGAAAATAACATATTATTAATGCAAATTATATTTGAGGATAACAGTATTCCTCATCATAGTGAATGTAGCTTAGTACTAGAAAAATTCTACAACACAAATCTTATTAGCTAAACACATAAAGACAGGAAAAACACAAATACACAAGAGTACACAAACACATAGCAGAATAAAACAAAAGTAAAGGACAGGGTTTGTTTTCAGTGTAACATTTGGTACTGCAGTCCAACCCAAAACTTCATTCCATAGATTTTTCGTCTTATTTCAACATTTGTTTCCACCAAAAAAATTCTATCCAAGCATGCTTTCTGTATTTATATGTTCACATATTTCTTACCTCATTATTTATTTTCCATTATCTTACCTCATCATTTATTTCCAAGAAAATCCTACCTAAACCTGTTGTCCCTAAACCCTACTTTTTTGTTCATATCCTCTTTCAAAATACTTTTTTTGGCCAAACCATTTTCTTATAGCTTCTCAATGCATTTCTTCCAATTCATCACAACTCGTTCTCTTATATAGCCTACCCCATATTAAGCTAACTTAAATCTACTGAGCTCAGATGCTAAACTAAGGGACGAGGCAATGCAGCAGCACAAAACAATTAACACAAACAGCAATGACAAAAAAATGGAAATTGGCAAAGCAAGCAGCAGTATATCTAAATTAGCAAAGCAAATGCAACATTACAACTAATATAAGGCAATGGCAGCAAATAAGAAAAATAAATCAGTAGTAAAACTGGCTTAACACAAGGTAAAATTCAGAAGATTCCAAGTTATGCGTTGTTCTCCAGTGGCTGGGTTGGGGTACGTATGTCTCTCTTAATATGGTCGCACAGTGCGCCCTACGTCCTTCATTGGCTTTGCACGTCGTAGTGTCGTCCCCACCAAAAGCCTCTCTCTTTTTCTCCCTCTCGTCTCACGTTCTCTAACCAGATGTAGTGGCGTCGCTATTGTCCTGTTCTTACGTATGCAAAATGCACTTGATACGACGCCTATCAAATGGTTCACTGCCCTGAGTCTTCTGTGTGATTATAGCTTATAGTTTTATTGGGCGCTCAGTTGCCCTGTGGCTTCTCTTACCACGCCCTAAAACTTGGCTTTACTCTTAGTTTGTTAATAATTGTATCGTAAGGCTTGGCTCTTCCTGTGACTGTGACCCACAGTTCCGACCCCCATGCTATGCGATGAGGCTGTGCGACCAACTCGTTGTCGCCTGCTTGTGGTTTCACCGTCCTTCAACGACTTTATGTAGATACCAACAGCCGACCAGCTTCGACATTTCCAGGATGCTCTTTCCAGGCGCCAGGAGTCAAAAGCAAGGCCTGTGTGGCTGGAAGGAATCATTGTTTAAAAAATTTCAAAAAAAAAAAGTGGTCAGAGTTCATGAAATCTGGGAGATGGTCGGCAGCTTTCCTGCAGTGAAATGGTGTGTCGTAGGTCCCTTGGGGTGGAGGTGAGGGCTGCGTTTGTGGAGCTGGGAGTCATTGATCCACCTCGGTGGACAAAGCTATTCTGCAGTACTGAAAGCTTTTTAAAAACGTTCGAGGGGGTGTTAATTTTGGTCACTTTTTACGACTCTGGTACATGGATGTTGTAACATAGGCATTGCGCACGCGGCTGGCAGGCATAAATCTCGTATTATACTGTGAAGCTATTAGCTTGCTGGTGGTTGCGTTTTCGAATCCAGCGGCCGATCCTCTCACTCGTCTGAGAGTAAGCAGATTCTATGAGGCTTTATTGTTACAGGAGAACTGACTATTTTAATCCTGTCTCGCTGCCCAAGGCGAGGCTAATAACCTTCATTAGAACTGATTAGCAAATATTACAGTGTCAACTATCTGCCAATAAAGTTTCCTTATTTATACAACAAACCCATCAATAAGAGGTCGTTCGGTCTTTCGAGTGTGACCAATACCTACACTGCATGATCAAAAATGCGAAGCACCACAAGACTTGGTCACAAGTCAATTTAACTTCGTACACGTACAACCTTTGGCGGATATGCAAATGGTTAGAGCTGCAGTTCTCTGTGACAGGTGAAACGGCCACCAGAGTACATTACTGATGTTCGTGTTTAGTATAGTTCATAGGCCTTGTAGTGTATACAAGCGGCTTGAAGAGAGGCAGTTCTTGGGTGATCACTATGAAAGACCTGGAGATGCAGTGTAGGCGTGTGAGACAGAATTATCCGCGCCTGACAGAGTTTGAAAGGGCCTTATTTGGGTGTCCTTTTGGCCGGCAGGCCGGAAGTGCGGTATCCAGATTTGCGCAGCACTCGTACACTCAAACGCAGAAGATATACGCAAACAGGCACAATACTGCGCTGCGGTGGCGATGAAGTGGGTGTTTTCCCGTACGACCATTTCACGAGTGTACCGTGAATATCAGGGATCCGGTGAAACATCAAATGTCCGACATCGCTGCGGCCGGAAAAAGCTCCTGCAAGATCGGGACCAACGACGACTGAAGAGAATCGTTTAACGTGACGGAAGTGCAACCCTTCCGCAAATTGCTGCAGATTTCAATGGTGGGCCATCAACAAGTGGCAGCGTGCGAACTATTCAACGAAACATGGATATGGGCTTTCGGAGCCGAAGGCCCACTCGTTTTCCTTTGATGACAGCACGACACAAAGCTTTACGCCTCGCCTCGGCCCGTCAACACTGACGTTGGACGGTTGATGGTTGGAAACATGTTGCCTGGTCGGACGAGTCCCGTTTCAAATCGTATCGATCGGATGGACGTTACGGATAGGGAGAAAACCTCATGATTACATGGACCCTGCATGTCAGCTGCGGACTGTTCAAGCTGGTAGAGGCTCTGTAATGGTGTGGGGCGTGGGGAGTTGGAGTGATATGGGACACTTGATATGTCTAGATGCGACTCTGACAGCTGACACGTATATAAGTATCCTTTCTGAGCACATGCATCCATTCACGTCCATAGTGCATTCCGATGGACTTGGGCAATTACCGTAGGACAATGAGACACCCCATGCGTCCACAATTAGTACGTAGTGGCTCCATGAACGCTCTTCTGAGTTTAAACACTACCGCTGGCCTCCAAACGCCGCAGAAATGAACATTATTGACCATGTCTGGGATGCCTTGCAACCTGCTGTTCAAGAAAGATCTCTACCCACTCGTATTTACGGACAGCCCTGCAGGATTCGTGGTGTCAGTTCCCTGCAGCACTACTTCAGACATTAGTCCATGCCACGTCGTGTTGCTGCACTTCGGCGTGCTAGCGGGGGCAGGCCCCATCGAACCATGCCCGACCGCTAAAAGGCAGGATCGCTACGTTGTGCATCATGCATATCTTAATCCCTTCACCTCTTCTCTTGCCATCTTAAAAGAAGTATGGGCTCCTTGCAACATATTGCGTTATTCCGTAGCTTTGGTCGGAGACCAGTGTAAGTGGGCTGTTTAAGTTTTTATGTTGGTAACGCCACGTAGCGCTATGTATGAAAGTCACTGACTGTGCTGTGTTCAGTCTGTAGCTGGTTTACATTGTTGGAATATTTGCTATTGTAGTGTTGGGCAGTTGGATGTGAACAGCGCGTAGCGTTGCGCAGTTGGAGGTGAGCCACCAGCAGTGGTGGACGTGGGGAGAGAGGTGGTAGAATTTTGAGAGTGGACGATCTGGACGTGTGTCCATCAGAGACAGTAAATTTGTAATACTGGATATCATGAACTGATATATATATATATATATATATATATATATATATATATATATATATATTTGTTCTCTATCAAAATCTTTCATTTGCTAACTATGCCGATCAGTAGTTAGTGCCTTCAGTAGTTAGAATCTTTTATTTAGCAGCCAGTATTGGCGCTTGCTGTAGTGCAGTAATTCGAATAACGAAGATTTTCGTGAGGTAAGTGATTCATGAAAGGTATAGGTTATTGTTAGTCAGGGCCATTCTTTTGTAGGGATTATTGAAAGTCAGACTGCGTTGCGCTAAAAATATTTTGTGTCAGTTTAGTGATGATCAGAATAAGTAAAGCGAGAAATGTCTGAGTACGTTCAGGTTTGCTCATCTGTTTGAAAATCAAATAATGTAAGAGGTTTACCAGCATTGTCATTCATAAATTTTTCCAAGAGGACGTTTCACCAGTAGCAGATGGACTAGAGCGTTATCGTCCGCAGTGTATGCTACCGTTAACGTAACACAAACAGCTGCGTTTGGGGTGATGCCATGACCGGGATACATGGACTGCTGATGAACGGTGTCACACTGTGTTCAGGGAAAAATCGCAGTTCTCCACTACCCCGTACGATCGTCATTGGCGACGTATAGGAAGTCTCATTCCTCCAAAACTCTGGAGAGGTACACCGGTGTTACTCCTGGCCTCATGATGGGGAGAGTCACCGAGTATGACTTGAAACAATTAATAGCGATCGAGGGAACTCTAATGACATAACAGTACGTCACGAAAATGGTGCACCCTCACGTGTTGTCTCTCAGGCGACAGTATTGTGGTTCCACTTTTCAACAGGAAAATGCTCATGTGCATATGAAAAGTGTCTCAACGAATTGTCTGCGTGACGTCGTGGTACTGGCGTGCCCAGGAAGATCCCAAAAGGTGTCCCCGACGGAACATGTGAGGGGCCAGCTGGGATGTCAACTTCGTCCCAGCGTCAGTATCCAGGATGTCAAGGAGCAGTTACAAGAGTTGTGGGTCAGCATGCCTGAGGAGAGGGTACAATGATTTTATGAAACCGTTCCCAACCGAAACAGTGCCTACATCCAGGCCAGAAGATGTGCAGCGTCGTTTTTTTGAGTGAATTCATACTGCCAAGTTCTTTCTCGTAAATTTGAGTCGACTTTTTTAATCACTGCAATTACATCACATACCCTCTCGACCTATAAATTTTCGTTTTGTTAATCGTCCTCTTGTGGTTGCCAGACTTAAGCTCTTTCTACATTTCAGATCTGACGCAGTAATTATAGTACCTTTTGAAACGTGGTACTTAGGGAAGGCAGGAAAAGACGTGGACGGGGCCTTACTCGGTTACCGTTGGTTGGGCACTAAACATGTAAACTTTATCTAAGAAAATAATTTTTAAAAAACAATCATTTAAAAAAAATGGACTGTAACACAAGCTACACTGACGGCTGAAGGCCCTATTATTAAAGAATTCAAATTATTTGTCGGCTGAAGGCCACAAGCAATACTTCAGAACAATTAGCAGCTGAAGGCCTGAATTAGAAGTGAGGAAGACAGCTACAAGTTGAAAATATCAAAATAATTTTTAAAACAATCATTTAAAAACATTGTAACAGAAGCTACACAGACGGCTGAAGGCCTTATTAAGAAAGAATTCAAATTATTTGTCGTCTGAAGGTCAAGGGCAATTCTTCAGAACAATTAACGGCAGAAGGCCTAAATTACAAATGAGGAAGACAGTTACACGTTGAAAATATCAAAATCATTTTTTAAAACAATCATTTTAAAAAAAATTGACTGTAACACAGGCTACCTGACGGCTGAAGGCCTTATTCAGAAGAATTCAAATTATTTGTCGGCTGAAGGCCACAAGCAATAGGAATAATTTAAACAAAATATTATTTTTAAACGATTAACACAATCAGACCAAATGAAGAAGGGAGTGATCCACAGACAGTGCTCCACGGATCAACGTGAGAAAAGTCCCTACAGCTGCGTAAGCGGTGAGACAGGCAGCCCATTGTTATACTCAGTTAACAGGATAGCAACTGAAACCAGTCGTAGTTTAAACGCAAGACCAACACTCTCGCAAAATCTACCTAAGGCCGGCATTACACTATCAAATTTCTTTGTCAATGATTTGATCAAAGATGTGATCAAATATTCGTCAAATATATTTGGCAAAGATCTTTGACTTGGCGCTAAAAAGAGTTATTACACTGTCATCATATTTTTTGTCAAAGTCCAAGGTGGCTGACAACAGCAACTTGTTATTAACTGCAGCAGTTGCATGTACCACAATTGCACTGTGTGCACATGCGGAAGAGAAGCGGGGGAAAAAAGGAAACGTACCTGGGTGATGCCGTGAGTTTCACGACGACACGATAAAAGCCTTCAACAAAACTTGTTGCGTGAGCTTGTAATGGAGGACGTCAAGTCGTACATCAATTACTTGAGAATGAGTGAACATACATTTCTGTATGTGCTCAGTGAAGTGCATCCTCATATCACAAAGCACAATACTCACTTAAGAACTCCTATATCTGCAGAAGACAGGCTCACTGTAACACTCCGATTCCTTGCTACAGGAGAGAGGTTGGTTAGGTTAAGTCAGGTAAGGTCTCCAATCTTCTTAATCTATTTTTGTATTCAGGATGCCTCACGCTGTAAGGCGCCTCATCAGCTTCATACATCTCTATTAATTTTGTAGTTGTCTGTACACAGCAATTGTATTTACCGGCAATGTTCATAAAAACACTGCAGATGATAGAACGCTGCAGCGATGCTAGCGCTTCACATGGTAATACACTCCTGGAAATGGAAAAAAGAACACATTGACACCGGTGTGTCAGACCCACCATACTTGCTCCGGACACTGCGAGAGGGCTGTACAAGCAATGATCACACGCACGACACAGCGGACACACCAGGAACCGCGGTGTTGGCCGTCGAATGGCGCTAGCTGCGCACCATTTGTGCACCGCCGCCGTCAGTGTCAGCCAGTTTACCGTGGCATACGGAGCTCCATCGCAGTCTTTAACACTGGTAGCATGCCGCGACAGCGTGGACGTGAACCGTATGTGCAGTTGACGGACTTTGAGCGAGGGCGTATAGTGGGCATGCGGGAGGCCGGGTGGACGTACCGCCGAATTGCTCAACACGTGGGGCGTGAGGTCTCCTTAGTACATCGATGTTGTCGCCAGTGGTCGGCGGAAGGTGCACGTGCCCGTCGACCTGGGACCGGACCGCAGCGACGCACGGATGCACGCCAAGACCGTAGGATCCTACGCAGTGCCGTAGGGGACCGCACCGCCACTTCCCAGCAAATTAGGGACACTGTTGCTCCTGGGGTATCGGCGAGGACCATTCGCAACCGTCTCCATGAAGCTGGGCTACGGTCCCGCACACCGTTAGGCCGTCTTCCGCTCACACCCCAACATCGTGCAGCCCGCCTCCAGTGGTGTCGCGACAGGCGTGAATGGAGGGACGAATGGAGACCTGTCGTCTTCAGCGATGAGAGTCGCTTCTGCCTTGGTGCCAATGATGGTCGTATGCGTGTTTGGCGCCGTGCAGGTGAGCGCCACAATCAGGACTGCATACGACCGAGGCACACAGGGCCAACACCCGGCATCATGGTGTGGGGAGCGATCTCCTACACTGGCCGTACACCACTGGTGATCGTCGAGGGGACACTGAATAGCGCACGGTACATCCAAACCGTCATCGAGCCCATCGTTCTACCATTCCTAGACCGGCAAGGGCACCTGCTGTTCCAACAGGACAATGCACCTCCGCATGTATCCCGTGCCACCCAACGTGCTCTAGAAGGTGTCAGTCAACTACCCTGGCCAGCAAGATCTCCGGATCTGTCCCCCATTGAGCATGTTTGGGACTGGATGAAGCGTCGTCTCACGCGGTCTGCACGTCCAGCACGAACGCTGGTCCAACTGAGGCGCCAGGTGGAAATGGCATGGCAAGCCGTTCCACAGGACTACATCCAGCATCTCTACGATCGTCTCCATGGGAGAATAGCAGCCTGCATTGCTGCGAAAGGTGGATATACACTGTACTAGTGCCGACATTGTGCATGCTCTGTTGCCTGTGTCTATGTGCCTGTGGTTCTGTCAGTGTGATCATGTGATGTATCTGACCCCAGGAATGTGTCAATAAAGTTTCCCTTCCTGGGACAATGAATTCACGGTGTTCTTATTTCAATTTCCAGGAGTGTATGTCACATTGCAGTGAACAGAAGACAAGCGACTTCTTTTATCAAATCTAGGGTGGCCCTAGATTTGATCAAATATTTGACGGCATTTGACAAAGTTCCCTATTACACCATCAAATTTCTTTCACAAAGATATTTGATAAAGATATTGGAGAAAGAAATTTGCGGTCTAGGCGCTGCAGTCATGGACTGTGTGGCTCGTCCCGGCGGAGGTTCGAGTCCTCCCTCGGGCATTCTGTGTGTGTGTGTCCTTAGGATAATTTAGGTTAAGCAGTGTGTAAACTTAGGGACTGATGACCTTAGCAGTTAAGTCCCATAAGATTTCACACACATTTGAATATTTGAACAAAGAAATTTGATAGTGTAATACCGGCCTAACGTCCGATGCCCAATACAGCAATGGAATAACCTATTCCAGGCAGACGGGCGGACTACACTCTTGACATCGTGAAACGACAAACATTATACAATAGAACATGTTCAAACGCAAGAGTAACCCGAGGTAATCACAACAAGTTGCGTCCACGAATCCAGTACGCAGACAGCGTTAAAATGACTGCTGATTCAAAACGACTCTAGATACACACGGATCCTCGAAAACAATACCACAGACAACTCAAACAATACTAAAACCAGTCACTGTGGAACAACAAGGACGAATTACAAGTCGACACAAACACAGAGAACCCAGAAGCGGTCGGAAGACAAAATACACCTCGTCCGTTGAGACGACCGACCGAACGACCAACCAACGGTCGCTCTCGATCAAGTCAGGCAAGGCAAACGTCCCAGCTTATTCCATGAGGTCACTTCGATGGCGGGACACACACACACACCAGTGAAGGTTGCACTACTCAAATATAACGATGCATTCAACTTAAACTCGCTGAATCCGGACCTCGACGTGGTCGTGAACTCTCGCGACCAATCCTTCCATCGGGCAGTGCATGTATTGCCAGCTGTCCCGGCGAGTACTGGCGCTGTGCGTACCTCACTGCTCCTCCGTCCTAAGCCAACTCCTGACACACGACGACCCGGAAATACTAGAGGTCGCCCCGAAGATAGTACCACAGTACTTGCTATCGATAAGCACTGCTGCTGCCACTGACGGACAGACAAAGCGAGCAAACGTGGTGGCGCCAGTGAACAAAGAAAACGAGAGGTGACACTCCCAGTACACGACGCCAACCTGCCAATGGCACCAAGGCGAGCCGGGTCACGGCTCACCTTTACTGTTTTTTGTGCTCTATTTGGAATAAAATTTAATTCTTGATGTCTGGGTTTCTCCGCTGTTTTCCTCTACGTATTTGACCTTCTGTTCTTCCAAGAATTACAGTTTTTTCCTAATTAGTCTTCTGCTCTTATGATATGTCCAAAGTACCTTAATTTCATCTGCGCTGTTTTGGCGGCTGTTATACTGGCTGAAATTCGAGAATTTCCGATTAAGATGGACTAAACTCGTTCATCGATATTAGTAGAGAGAAAACTAACCAATTTATTGTGCTCAATGATTCCGTGACTGCTGTCCCATGAAGGCGAAATTGGTAGTGTTTGTACTTGTAGCTTAAGCGCTGGGTAATGTTTTGTCATACTGCACGAAGTAACTGCCAGCACGGAGCAGCCGTTAACGACCTTGCCTGCGAGAGACCGGTGGGTATTTAAACCGCTGTTGCGTGTATGCTGATAAGCTGGTAGAGCTCGCTTGCCGGCCGACGATAAGGAATAGGTCGCCACACGTAACGAGCGCTTGTGCTGCAGTGTAAACAACAAGGATTTACCTACGCTGTGCTTTGTGAATACTAGAAGCTGTTTAGTACCTAGATAAATGGGTTCTCAAGACATTGATGGAAATTCAAGGAGTTGCTTTCTAATTAATGGCCTGAAAGGTGCATACATCGTTACTGCAATGTAAACGAGACTTCGTACAAGCATAATAGTTCAATGTGTAACTTCTGCATTGTCCTTATTGTACAGCGATATCTCGAATGCATGGAGAATCGAAGCTACTCGTTCACGATCGTCTCCATTTTTCTCTATCCTTACCCTCAGTCACAGGTTTGTGAGAAACAGATCGAGCTTCAATATTTCCATACTCTGATTAATCCACGTATGTTATTTATCCAACATTTTTCCGTTAAATTAGGTCTAAATTCCTACTTCATCTTAGTTACTGTTCCCCAGTTTATTAATAACTCCAACACTGTTTATGAGTCAGCTGTTCACATGTAACTTAAGCATAAAAAAGTAAGTGTCCTCCATCGCACTAATGAAATAAAATCAAACACTATACAGGGTGAGTCACCTAACATTACCGCTGGATATATTTCGTAAACCACATCAAATACTGACGAATCGATTCCACAGACCGAACGTGACGAGAGGGGCTTGTGTAATTGGTTAATACAAACCATAAAAAAAATGCACGGAAGTATGTTTTTTAACACAAACCTACGTTTTTTTAAATGGAACCCCGTTAGTTTTGTTAGCGCATCTGAACATATAAACAAATACGTAATCAGTGCCGTTTGTTGCCTTGTAAAATGTTAATTACATCCGGAGATATTGTAACCTAAAGTTGGCGCTTGAGTACCACTCCTCCGCTGTGCGATCGTGTGTATCGGAGAGCACCGAATCACGTAGGAATCCAAAGGGAACGGTGATCGACCTTAGGTACAGAAGAGACTGGAACAGCACATTACGTCCACATGCTAACACCTTTGTATTGGTCTTTTTCACTGACGCACATGTACATTACCATGAGGGGTGAGGTACACGTACACACGTGGTTTCCGTTTTCAATTACGGAGTGGAATAGAGTGTGTCCCGACATGTCAGGCCAATAGATGTTCAATGTGGTGGCCATCATTTGCTGCACACAATTGCAATCTCTGGCGTAATGAATGTCGTACACGCCGCAGTACATCTGGTGTAATGTCGCTGCAGGCTGCCACAATATGTTGTTTCATATCCTCAGGGGTTGTAGACACATAACGGAACACATTCTCCTTTAACGTACCCCACAGAAAGAAGTACAGAGGTGTAAGATCAGGAGAACGGGCTGTCCAATTTATGCGTCCTCCACGTCCTATGAAACGCCCGTCGAACATCCTGTCAAGGGCCAGCCTAGTGTTAATTGCCAAATGTGCAGGTGCACCATCATGCTGATACCACATACGTCGACGCGTTTCCAGTGGGACATTTTCGAGCAACGTTGGCAGATCATTCTGTAGAAACGCGATGTATGTTGCAGCTGTTTGGGCCCCTGCAATGAAGTGAGGACCAATGAGGTGGTCGCCAATGATTCCGCACCATACATTTACAGTCCACGGTCGCTGTCGCTCTACCTGCCTGAGCCAGCGAGGATTGTCCACGGTCCAGTAATGTATGTTCCGTAGATTCATTGCCCCGTGGTTTGTGAAACCCGCTTCATCGGTAAACAGGTAGAACTGCAACGCATTCTCTATTAATGCCCAGTGACAGAATTGCACTCGATGATTAAAGTCATCACCATGTAATTGCTGATGTAGCGACACATGAAACGGGTGAAAACGGTGACGATGCAGTATGCGCATGACACTACTTTGACTCAGTCCACCGGCTCTCGCAATGTCCCGTGTACTCACGTGTGGGTTCATGGCAACAGCAGCTAACACACCAACTGCACCCGCATCTCCTGTGACGGGCCTGTTACGGACCCGTTTGCGTGCTACGACCATATCTGTTGCATACAGTTGGTGGTAGATGTTTTGCAATGTGCGGCACGTTGGATGCTCTCTGTCCGGGTACCGTTCTGCATACACCCTGCAGGCTTCAGCTGCATTTCGTCGACACTCGCCAAAGATGAGTATCATCTCCGCCTTTTCAGAGTTCGAATACACCATGGTCACAGTTCCTACAACACTACACTATCACAGACGTCTGGTAACACGGTGCAGTACAGTTGGTCTGCGTGCGGAGACGAATGCAGAATAACAATAGCAGCAAGCGCTACATGCGGACACTGCGACAGCTAGACCAAACCACAACAGTGCACTACAGCCACACTCGTAAACATGGTCGTCATCGTAAACATGTCCCTGCAGATGCTGCTCGCCGACCGTGGCCCGTGTTTGTTACAACACGCAACTGAACGTCGGAGGTTTCAAGCGTCAACTTTAGGTTACAATATCTCCGGATGTAATTAACATTTTACAATGCTAACAATGCTAACAAAACTAACGTGGTTCCATTTAAAAAAACGTAGGTTTGTGTTAAAAAGTATACTTCCGTGCATTTTTGTATGGTTTGTATTAAACAATTACACTAGCCCCTCTCCTCACGTTCGGTCTGTGGAATCGGTTCGTCAGTATTTGATGTGGTTTACGAAATATATCCAGCGGTAACGTTAGGTGACTCACCCTGTATATAAGGTGATGCTGCGAAAGTTCTAGAAGTTTTTGGGAAGTAATTTTCGCAATTGATAGTTCCATATCTCTTACACATAAATGTAAGTCTCTTCCAAATAGTTCCCTTTGGCACTTACACAGCTATGAAAGCGTCGTTTCTGTCTTAGCAGCCGTTCGAAAGGAACAGTTTTCAGTTCGTGGGTTATGCTCATCTGGGAATAGCGAAAGAAAATCAACCCCTTTCGACATATTTTTAAACCGTGGTAATGAGAAATCGCAGGGATTGAGATTCAGCGAAAAGGAGGGTGGAGGGTGGAGGGGGGCTGAGAAATCACATCATCATTTCTTGTACAATGTTTACACAGTCTTACTCAGCGGGAAGTAAGTCAGTTACTAGTTTTTGAGGTTTTCTGCCGGTCATTATCTTCAAGTGTTGCTCAAATGGCTCTAAGCACTATGGGACTTAACATCGGAGTTCATCAGTCCCCTAGACTTCGAACGTCATTCCCGTACAGGTGAGGACATTTTAAGTCACTGCCCCTTATCGTCGGATAAATTTCGATATTGCAGCGCCCGTGCTGTTAAGGAGAATGATGCAGTATCATAACATGTTATTCTTGCTTGTAGAATGTTGCGAACATAGTATAGCTGAAACAGACCTCGACCGTGTATGAGCGGTTTTCCTGGAAATGTCTTTCCTTCTTTCTCACTTAGCACCTTTCCCAGGCCTTCATAGCCTGAGAAGAGGCTGTGCTAAACATATGACCCTATTTAACTACACTTTCTTGTTCTTATCACTTTACAAGGCGCGTGACTAAGTCTTTTAACCGTCTATAATTTCCAGCCCCACGAGATAATTAGGCAAGTGATGCAACACATGATGCAACACAATTATTTGGGTTAGAATCAAGTCACCTCTCTTCAAATGCTGAAGTAATATGTATATGCCTTGCAATCAGCAGCGAATCCTCTTTTGTTTTCCTATAAGTATATTTAGAAATGTTTTCATGTTGTATAGATCGCACCCAAATGCGCATTAAAGGGATAATTCCTATAAGGGAGAATCTGCTTGCATTAACGTTCTCATTCGTATGTTGTACATTTTCAGAGCCTAACCATTCAAACATCTTCTAAACTGAGATGAACTAGACCTTAACATTAACTGAAATTTCCGTCGTTGCTTGGCAGAATATGATGATAATATTAAATAGGAAAACACTTCAAAATGTTCTGCAGAATTAAATTAATTTGGTCACGAACCGACTTTCGGATTATCAAGCAATCTTCAGGTGATAACTAAATGTCACAAACACAGATAAACATGATGTGCGACTTTCACAAATATTATCTGTACAGAAAATACAAAAATGACTAGGTGTTGACATAGGAAAACACTACAGTACTTATATCAACTAAAAAAGGAGGGGTAAGAAAGTTTGTATGTGGAGATATACACAACAGATAATGAGAAACAAAATGAATTTTCGCTTCGAATTTAGTGTTTGTAACAAAAACATAATTGAACAAGAGGGAAAATGGAAACTGTGTCTCATCACTTAATACTAGGCTATCATTCTGTATCATGTGTTTGTTCATTTCCATTATTTCCAGCAGGATCATCTTTCTGCTTTCTCTGACAGAATGCGAAACTTCACATCCTTCTACGCATTACAAAATGCAGGTCTGTAGTTCTGATACTTTAACTTCTTTCCAAGATTGTCTGAAATGTTGCCAATATATGGAATTTTGCACCAGGCTTTGAAGATATTGAATGATAGCTGTTGGCTGGCACACACAAGTGGTGTAGTTTCATTCATTTTCATTTTTCGTAAAATATTATCAATCAGGGTAGAGTTATAGCCATTGCTTGAAGATTTTTTTTCTCTGAGGGTTTGTAATTCCGTTTGAATAATGGAACTTATATGACGCTTCGTACCGTTGAATAGAAAGCTGCATGCCTGTGGCTGTGCGGATGCTAGGAGCTTGCTGAGTGTTCTGTCCCAGTAGCTATACTTTTTCTGTAAATGATAAATACGTATTTTCTTGTTCTAATATCTATAGTAAGGCCCAAGAAATTTATAAGAGAGCCTCCCAGCTCCACTGTAAACTGAATTTTCTGTGTTGTGAGTTTGTGTACCTAACTGTCTAGCAGTACCAGACCGTAAACACAGTACATGATCGACATAGCTGAACCAATGTTTAATTTTACAATTCATTGACTTTTTCTGTAAAAAAAAAGGATTGTTCGATATTCTCCACGAAAATTTCAGGCAGTATGGGACTAAGAGCTGAAATTATAGCTTGGCCATCAGACTTACTATAATACTTATTTTAAAATTTACAGTAATTCTGTTTTACACATCTGGCAACATCAAATGTGTTAGGTAATTCTACAGGATTTACTTCGGGTTTATGCAAAAGATCTGTTAATATGTTTATGGATTGATCAGGAGGAAAATCTGTAACCAAGCTAAAGACATCAAACGATATTAGTTGAGAACTGGGTGGGATGTGCATATCTTCAATTTTGTCAAAAAGAGCCGTTGAATTTTTGATACCAAACTTAGAATTAAAAATTGTTTTCTTTTTAATGATTTAATCAAGCTATTTCTCTAGTAGGTAACATGGAGAAGAAAGGGAGACATTATTGGGGGCATTGAAACACTATCAAACGTAATTTAGCTAAGCCATATAATCTAGAAATAATGGATACATTCTCTGAAGATAGTTTTTATTTGTTCATTGGAAACCTCTGTTGCATCTTTTTGTAGATACCTGAAGTCGGAGCGATCAGGGAACTGGCTCACCTTTGTAACATAATAACTTTTGTTCAAAAGCACCTTTGGTAGTGATGTTATTGTTGGAGATTATTTTCTCCTTAAACTTGGTTAAAGTACTGATTTCATTGCGTGAGAGTTCATCACTAACAGCAGCAGCAGTTTTTAAATCGTCTTTTAGCATATCTAGCTGTTTTTTGAAACTGTACATGGTGGAACATATTTAATACCTTTATTTAATACTTTGAGCTCATCCACAGTAACTGTTATATTTGATAACTAAGTTATTCGATCAGCAGTCGGTTCATTGTGAACATTTATTGTCAATGATTTATGTTAGCTGAAACGATTTTTCTTTTTGACGTAGGTACATTTGGCGAACAATTGTATTTGCGTCTTCTCGAACATCGCGATCAAAACTATCGATTTCACACGGATGTGTGACGGTGGTTATAAACGTGGGACAAACTTTTAAATGTGAACTTACGTTAAAACGGATTCTGCACCAATTTCGCATTTCTTCTGTTATCCACGTTCCTTTTCAATATTTTTATCATGTTCTGCGAAGTAACAACGAAAAATTCTATTGATGTCATAAAGTGCAGTTAACCTTCATTTACATGAGATTTTTGAAAAACAATCTATCGGTCACATAACATATTTCATTTAACAGAAAGTGTTTACATCGAGACCATACTCTAAAATACGTCGATATTAAATCAAATTGTACTTCGTGAGCTGCATAGAAAGTTATTAAGATGGGCGGGAGAACATGGGTAAGAGAAGAAATACGCAACTGCTAGAGATTGCTACAGATTCCGTGATAATGTTAAGTTCACATTTAAAAGTTCGTCACCTGATTATTGCTGCCGTCACACATCCGTCCAAGTTCGACAGTTCTGATCGCGTTGTCCGCTAAGATGCATATGCAATTGTCCACGAAATGTTTCTACGCCAAAAAGAAAAACTGTTGCAGTTAACAAACTATAAACCGTTGACAAACCTGTTTATTATCATCAATTTGCTGACCGAATAACGAACATGTCAAGTATAACAATGACTGTGGATGAGCTCAAAGTGTTGTAGGAAGATAATACGTATGCTCTACTGTGGATAGTTTTGGAAAAACAGCTAGCTGTGCTAAAAGTAGATTAGCTCGCATTAGCTGACAATGTTTCCACGAAAGATTTGGTAGCCCATGATTTAAAAACTGCTTTAGTTGTTAGAAACGAACTCTCATGGAATGAAATCAGTACATTAAGCAAGTATAAGAAGAAAATAATCTCCAACAGTATCATCAATACTAAAACTGTTAAATTCAACAGTTAGGTTCTTTTGAACAAAAGTGATTACATTACAAAACTGAAATAGTTCATTGATACTCCCGAATTCTAACATCTACAGAAAGACCTGACTGCAGCTTTCAACGATCAAATAAAAACCACCATCAAATCATGTAAAAGTGTTATATTTGAAACCAACAACCGTATGCTAATTAATATGAATCCCGTGGCTAGATTATATGGCTTACCGACATTACATAAAGATAGTATTCCAGTACGCCCAATATTGTCATCTTTTTCTGCTCCATGTTATCGCCTAGCGAAAGAGCTAGAGATTTTTTTCTTTTTCTGACTGGTGTGATGTGGCCCACCATGAATTCCTCTTCTGTGCTAACATCCTAATCTCGGAGTAGTACTTGCGACCTGCGTGCTTAATTATTTGCTGGATGTATTCCAATCCCTGTATTTCTCTAGTGTCGTAACTGACGTCCTACCATCCTCTCCCTTCTTCCTATCAGTGTTTTCAATATATTTCTTTCCTCGTCTATTCTGTATTACAATAATTACATTAACTAACAAAGGAGCGGTAAACAAGGTTTTTATATGGAAATACGTATAATAAATGATTAGAAATAAAATGAATTTACTTTTTGAGTCTAGTATTTGTAACGAAAACTTAATTTAACGAGGTGGAAAATGGAAACGGTGTCTGATCATTTAATAGTAGGCTGTCATTCTATGTCACTTGTTTGTTGATCTCCATTATTTCCAGTAGGGTCATCTTTCTGCATTTCTGGCAGAATGTAAAACTTCACATTCTACTTCGTATAGATGGTTTTCTACTAAAATATGATCAACAGAGGTCGAACCTTTCTTCCTTAATCGCTTCTCTCATGTTCACGTAGCCTAACTGCCATAGCTGTACCTGACTGACCAATATACACTTTTCGACACTGCTTGCAAATTACTCTGTATAAACCACTCTGTACCAACGGTTGCTCTTTGTCTTCGATACTGAATAAAAATTTTGAGTTGTTCCTGGTATTATAAAATCCAGGTGTGTTGTTGGGAGACCCTAACTTTTTTCAGAACTATCTGAAATGTTGCCAATATGTGCAATTTTGCGCCAGGCTTTGAAATATTGGGTGACTGCTGTTGGCCAGCGTACAGAAGTGGTGTAATTTTATTCATTTTCCTTTTTCGTAGGGGTTATCAATCAGGGAAGAACTACAGCCATTGTTGGAAGATTTTTTTGTTTGAAGATTTGGAGTTCTGTTTGAAAGGCTGATTTGCGATAATGGAACATACTCTGAACATTCTGCGTGGTGTCTGTTTGTTCTATATCGTGTGTCCCTACCACTTTCGCGCAACGGCGCTCTGAGCGTGTTTTTTAGGGAATTGACTAGTTTGAACCTGGGACCAGTTGCTGGTAAGGAGACGTCAGACCACACATGACATGTAGAATTCAGAAGAGTTCAGTGAGACTAGCGATGATATAACCAAATACTTAATGATTTCAGCGTCAGCTCCACTGCACTCCCTGTAAAAGAATCTTAATACTAACTAAATTTAGTGGAAGGGGTTCAAGGCTTTCCTATTTTTAGTTAGCTGGTAAAATAACGTCGAAAAAGCAGTTAAGTTTACCATTGGAAATTTTATTCTACTCACAAAACATCGTTTATAAATTGCACTATTGATAAAAGGAAATGTTGTAATACAGGATGGTAAAAACCAACTGCGTTCAACAAAAATGTGAACGAATATTCCCTGAATGGGTTTCCAAGTTCTACAATGGATCGAAGGATGACCTATGCCATATCACATCTATAATCTAGGTTTAAATTAAGTTTCACAAAAGAGAAAACTTTCAAAATGGTCTACAGTGACCCTCAATTATCTTTAGTTACTTATCTAACTTGTCGTAAATTACAGTGGCTGATGTGGCTTCTCAATAACTATATAACAGAAAAATCATCGCGTTTCAGATTTTTACTTCAAGAGGCAAATGTGAACACCATGAGCTTTAATTGACGATCGACACTAGTATTACGCAAAAAGGGGGTGTAACAGATGAGACTTCTGCAGTTCTGAGTGAAGCTTTATGCGCTGTTATGCGGCATCGCGTGCGTTCATTACCTTGTTGGTGTTCGTCGGGGGCGGCGGGCAGATCAGCTCCGCTCACCTCGCCGTCTCGGAATCAACTCTTGTCCTAACTTCTCCTTACTACAATTTACCCAAGTTGGTTTAAAAAACACTATCTGGCTGTGTTTTCATCTGACCAATCAGGGTCTCAATGTTAACCTTAAGCTCCGCCTACAAAAATTCTGTCCATCCAATGAGAAACGTTATACTTTTCGTGGTGGGGCAATGTTTTTAAAGTTTGCAACGTAACAGAGACGCGAAAAAGTCTCACGCTAAAACTTGGAGCTGGTGTGGTCCTTTGTGTTACCGTAACATCTATACTGTTCTTTTGGAGGGCTCTATCTTTTAACATGGGCTGGGGGGTGGTCCTAACGTAACAGAGACGTGAAAAAGTCTCACGCTAAAACTTGCGGGTGGTGTAGCCCTTTTTGTGTTATCGTAAGATCTATACCGTTCTTCTGGAGGGCTCTAGCTTTTAACATGGGCTGGGGGGTGGTCCTGACGTAACAGAGACGCGAAAAAGTCTCACGCTAAAACTTGCGGGTGGTGTGGTCCTAGCGGTTAGCTGGTGACGTGGGTGTCCGTCCGTCCCTTATCGTAGGGCCTTCCAGCTTAACACGGTTCTGCTCTCGGCTTCTGTTCTCGTTTCTCCCCTCAGAACTGCGTCTGTCCCACGGTGGGAAGGTATGACATGCATTTAGGCATTCTTGTGTTAGTCTGTGGTATTCCATTTGCTCACTCGTTACTCGTATTACTTTGGTTAATTTAATGTCACGATTTATTCGGAGCTATGTGACATACTACTGGATTTGCTTATCATGTCAGGGTTTTCATGGAAGGTGTTGGGTTTGCCTGACACCTTACAATACATGAGGTGATGCACCATTGAATAGGAAGTTACATGTTTGTGTCTGTGTGGATGTTGGGAGCTTGCACAGAGTACTGTACCATTAGCTATATTTTTTCTGTAAATGATAAATACGTGTTGTCTTGTACTAATATATGTATTCAGATCCAAGACATTTATAGGAGTGCCTCCTAGCTCCATTCTAAACTGAACTTTCTTATGTTGTGTATTTAAATGCTGTAGTATTGTATCTGTCTAGTGGTAGCGTTCCACAAACAAAATACATCGTCGACATATCTGAACCAGTTCTTAAGTTTACAGTTCAGTGGCTGTTTCTGTAAGAAAACTTGTTCTAAACTGCCCATAAAAATTTTTGTTAGTATAGATTAACTGATGAACAAATAGCTTGGCCATCACACAGACTATAACACCTGTTTTAAAACTTGAAGTAATTTTGTTTTATACTCATTTGAGTAACATCATATACGTCAGGCACTTCTACAGGATTTCCTTTGTATTTATGCAATACAACTCTTAATTTGTTCATGGATTCACCAGAAGGAACATTTGTAAATGAGCTTATGATGTCAAACGATACTAGTTTAGAACTAGATGGGATTTGCATATCTTTAACTTTGTCAAGAAGAGCCATAGATTTTTTGGCAAAAAACTTAGATTTAAAACTGATTTTCTTTTTAATGGTGTAAGAATGGTGTATTGCGCACGTGTGATCTAGGTGTAGCCTCCTTAATTAGAACTCGAAACGTCTTCGATGCCAGTTCTAACCCTGCCATCGCTTAAATTTAGAGTAAAAATCATCAGCAATGGCGGCTGAAGACTTCCGGTGTAAGAGGTCACACCTCATTCAGCCAACTATTTGTCAGTGAGGGTGGAGGAGCAGACAGAAGTTCAGGACAGAGACGGAAGAATCAGCAATGATCAACGGAAAGAGGATGTAGAAGGCAATGGAAACCACTGCATCGAAAATACAGAATGTGTATCCACAGGACATGTGGCCTGTAATTCAGAAAAATGTCATGATGACCCATTGGTAAAAGATTCCGGAATAGTCCCCTGTTCGTATCTCGAGGAGGGGATTGCCAAGGGGGCTGGGGGGGGGGGGGTGTAGGGGGTTGGGTGACCATGAGAGAAAGATTGAATAACCATCGAAAGGACAACGTTCTACGAGTCGGGACATGCAGTGTCAGGAATTTGAATGTGGTACGGAAGCTATAATATCTGAAACAGGAAATGCTAAGGCTCAGTCTCGGTACAATGGTGGCAATGAAGTGAAATCGAAAGAAGACAATGATTTCTTGTCAAATGACGAAAGGGGCGGAAAAATGATACAGAGGGAGTAGTATTCGTTTTGAGTAGGAAGATAGGACAGGGAGTGAGTTACTACGAACAGTTCAAAAAAATGTTCAAATGTGTGTGAAATCTTATGGGACTTAAGTACTAAGTTCATCAGTCGCTAAGATTACACACTACTTAACCTAAATTAGCCTAAGGACAAACACACACACCCATGCCAGAGGGAGGACTCGAACCTCTGCCGGGACCTGCCGCACAGTCCATTACTGCAGCGCCTAAGACCGCTCGGCTAATCCCGCGCGGCGCGAACAGTGCAGCGGTAGGGTTATTCTCATCAGAATCGACAGCAAACAAACACCTTCAACAATAGTTAAGGTATTCATGTCGCGTCGCGAGCCGAAGATGAATAGATGGAGAAGTATACGAGGATATTGAGGCCGTAATTCAGTACGTAAATGCAGATGAAAATCTAATAGTCATTGGGGATTGGAATGCGGTTGTAAGGGAAGGAGCAGAAGAAAGGATTACGGGAGAATATAGGTTAGAAACTGGAATGAGAAAGATTAGTTGAGTTCAGCATTACAGTTCAGCTAGTAGTAGCGAATACTCTGTTGAATTATCACAAGAGGAGGAGGCATACTTGGGAAAGGTCGGGAGATAACGGGAAGATTTCAGTTAAATTACCTCATGGTCAGGCAGAGATTCTGAAATCAGATACTGGATTCTAAAGCATACCCAGGAGCAAATATAGACTCAGATCACAATTTAGTAGTGATGAAGAGTAGGCTGAGTTTAGGGAACTAGTCAGGAAGGATCAGTACTCAAAGAAGTGGGATACGGAAGTGCTAAGAAATCAGGAGGTACACTTGAAGTTCTGTGAGGCTATAGACGCTTCCATAAGGAATAGCTCAGTAGGCAGTTCAGTTGAAGAGGAATGTTCATCTTTAAAAAGGGCAGTCACATAAGTTGGAAAGAAAACAAAGGTACAAAGAAGGTAAATGCGAAGAAACCATGGTAACAGAAGAAACGCATCAGTTGGTCGATGAAAGAAGGAAATTCAAAAATTTTCAGGAACATTTAGGAATACAGAAATACAAGTTGCTGAAGAGTGAAATAAATAAGAAATGCAGAGAAACTAAGACGAAATGACTACATGAAACGTGTAAAGAAATCGAAAAAGAAATGATTAACGGCAGGAATGAGTCAGCATATAGAAAAGTCAAAACAACCTTTGGTGAAATTAAAAGCAATGGTGTTAAATGCAGAAGAGAGAGCAGATAGGTGGAAAGAATACGCCGAAGGCCTGTATGAGAGGGAAAAATCGTCTGAATAGATTGGTTGAGGAGGGTGAAGGGTGTTGGGGAATGGGAACTGGCAGTAGGTAAGAAGTCAGCTAGGAGGAGAAGATAATCAGACTGTCGTACTTTGCGCAGATTTGACCAAGCCTCAGAGTTGAGTGGAGTGGAGCCTCTTGTAGCTGTGCATGTAGGAAACATGCAGCATTCCTCGGCAGTTAGGAAGCCTAAGTCAGTTGCAAATTCTAACAGAAAGAATAAAGTTCTACTGCTATGTAGTTCGCACGGTAGAGATGTGGGCCAGCAGTTGCAGGAAGTGTTGGGGAGTGAAAACCACGTCCTCACCATTGTGAAGCCTAGTGCAAGGTGGAATCAGGTGACTGACAGTTAGGGGAGTTATGCAGAATTTTACGACAGAGTATCAGGAAGTGATTGTGGGTGGAGCAGGGTATAGTCTTGATAGGGACGGGGAATATGATTTAGGTGGTGACCTGGTAAAGACAGGTACTCAAACTGGTGGCACTAACGTGCACTTCGTGCAGTTGTTTCAGCCTCATGATCAGCCTCATCTTAATGCTGCTGTTAGGCTTGTTAACATGGGGCTGGAAAAGGCACTGATGGCAGAAGGCATGGGTGATATTGCAATGATGCCAATTGAGTCTGTCAATAGATCGAGTTTCACTAGGCATGGCTTGCACCTCAATAGGTAAGAGAAGGGAAGGTTGGCTAAGCTTATAGGTGACAGCGTAGTCAGGATGGTGGGATCACTCATGGAAAAATTCCTCTAGTAATTGGTGTTAGAGCTGCACGTTTTTTCGACTGAAGTCAGGTGGTAGGTATACTTCCTTAAAGGAAGTCCCTCTAACAAAGGAATCACCTTCAGGGAAGGTCAGGCATTTCTGCTCAAGCTAAAGAGGGTTCTTGGTTCACTTCATACTAAGTACCAGATATTAGTAATATGTGGTAGCTTCAGTATTAATTTTGTTATATGATTGTGCACGAAAAAGGATGCTGGTAGATCTCCTAAACTTATATGATCTGATGCAGATTGTGTTTTTTCCAACCAGGGTGCAGGGAAGCAGCAGCACAGCGATAAACAATATTTTTATTTATTCTTCATTACTAGGTAGGCTTTCTGTTAGTAATTCAGACCATAATGAACAAATTTTCACACTAAAAGGCTTTTGTACGCAAACAAATGTTATGTGGAATTACAAATTATACAGGAAAGCTAATCTAATGGCAATAGAGAGCTTTTTAAATCTCGTTAAAGAACGAGAGTGGCACGATGTTTATACTGTCGATAATATAGATGACAAATATAATTCTTTCCTTAACATATTTTTCATCCTCTTTGAGAGTTGCTTTCCTTTAGAACGTTCTAAACTGGGTACTAACAGTCAAAGGCAGCTTGGGTGCGTGACTAGTAGGATAAGGACATCATGTAGAACAAAGCGGGAATTACATCAAAATGGTGCTTAAAATGTCATTAGGAAGGCAAAGAGTATGTGGAACGCAAACAAAATAGCTAATTCACAGGATAAAATTGAAACCATATGGTCAGTTGTGAAGGAAATGAATGAAAAGCAGCACAAGGTCGACGATATGAAGTCAGTTCGTAGTAAAATATTTCTGTTACTGATACATCAGAAATATGTACAGTATTTAACAATCATTTTCTGAGCATTGCTCGTGAATTAAATAAAAATTTAGTATCTACAGGGAATCATATAACTCATGGAAAATATCTTTCCAAGATTGATGTCGGAAATACTCCTATGTGATACTGACAAGGGGCGATGGAGTCAATAATTAAGTCACTGAAGACTATGGATCTCGTGGATATGATGGAGTGCCTAAAAGAATATTAAAGTACTGTGCTGCACATTTAGCCATGAACCGGGAGATCAAAAAGTCACTATAAATTTGAAAACTGAATAAATCACGGAATAATGTAGATAGAGAGGTACAAATTGACACACATGCTTGGAATGACATGGTCTTTTATTAGAAGCAAAAAAATACAAAAGTTCAAAAAATGTCCGACAGATGGCGCATCATCTGATCAGAATAGCAATAATTAGCATAACAAAATAAGACAAAGCAAAGATGATGTTCTCTACAGGATATACTCAATATGTCCACCATCATTCCTCAACAATAGCTGTAGTCGAGGAATAATGTTGTGAACAGCACTGTAAAACATGTCCGGAGTTGTGGTGAGGTATTGGCGTCGGATGTTGTCTTTTAGCATCCCTAGAGATGTCGGTCGATCGCGATACACTTGCGACTTCAGGTAACCCCAAAGCCAATAACCGCACGGACTGAGGTCTGGGGACCTGGGAGGCCAAGCATGACGAAAGTGGCGGCTAAGCACACGATCATCACCAAACGACGCGCGCAGGTGATCTTTCACGCGTCTAGCAATATGGGGTGGAGCGCCATCCTGCATAAACATCGTACGTTCCAGCAGATGTTTATCAGCCAGGCTGGGGATGATGCGATTCTGTAACATATCGGCGAACCTCTCACCCGTCACGGTAGCAGTTACAAAACCAGAATCACGCATTTCCTCGAAGAAAAAAGGCCCAATAGCGGTAGATGTGGTAAATCCAACCTATACCTTGACTTTCTCGTCGTGCAATGGAGTTTCCACGACAGTTCTAGGATTTTCAGTAACCCAAATTCTGCAGTTGTGGGCGTTAACAGACCCTCGGAGCGTGAAATGAGCTTCGTCGGTCCACAACACGTTACTTAACCAATCGTCATCTTCCGCCATCTTTTGAAACGCCCACACCGCAAATGCCCTCCGCTGCACTAAATCTCCAGGTAACAGTTCATGGTGCCGATGGATTTTGTACGGATAGCATCGGAGGGTATGCCTCAGTTCCAACCAAATAGTAGTGTATGGAATGCCGGTGCTACGTGCGACTGCACGAGCGCTGATTCCTCGTGCATAGACGAACCCGCTACAGTCTCCATTTCTACCTGAACTGTCTCTGCAGCATTACACCTTGTGCTCGGTCGGCCACTACGGGGTCTATCGTCTAAACAACCCGTGGCTTCGAACTTCGAAATCATTCTCGCCACAGCTGCATTTGTCAACGGACCTTTACCCGTTCGAATCCCCTTCCTATGGCGATAGGATCGTAACGCTGAACTAGCACATTACCGATTGTGATAATACAGCTTCACTAAAAGCGACTTTTCAGGTAACGTCAACATGCTGCGATTGCTGGCGCATCTGATTCTCTCTCTTTTTTTTTTTTTTTTCTTTATTGTTATTTTAACACCTTATACAAAGGCGGGCTGTCAGCAGCACAATACGCCGCTCTTCAGCCTTGAGTTCGGCAACAAGTAGTACAGAAAGGTGGCACAGAGCAGACAGTAAAAACGGTGGTCAAAAAATGGAGACACTAAAAATCGAAAAAACATGGAGCCGTTCACGCCGGACGAGAAACAACACTAACACTGGGCGACACGATGCACAGAACACGGATGATGATGGCGACGGCACGTGAACGGTGGCGGCGTGACGGCGAACAACACTACACACAAACGAAGGCACACACACGAAATACTGATGGCGATGATCTCCGGCGCGCGAATGTTCACTGAGCGTGTACGAGTCCGGGGACCTGCCAAGAGAGGAGGTGGAGGAGGAGGAAGGGGAAGGGGAATGGGAGAGGGGAGAGCAGAGATGCCATGGGCAAAGGAGAGAGGAGGAGGGAGGAAGGGGGAGGGGAAGCCCGGGGGAGAGGGGAGGAGGGAAGGGGGAAAGGAAAGAGAAGGGAAGGGAAGGGAGGGAGGGAGGGTGCCTAAAGGATAGGACACAGGAGGTGGGGGGTGGATCAAAGTTGATAGGAGGGGTAGATGCAGGGAAGGAGGACATCATCAGGGAGGGGGAGCTGGCGGAAGCCACCTTGGGAGAGGGTAAGGAGGGTGGAGAGATGGAGACCGGGTGGGATATGGGAGTATAGGCGCGGCAGCGGGCGGGGGTGGGAGAGGATCGGGGAGACGAGCGGGTGAGGAGGATCGAGTTTACGGGAGGTGTATAGGATTCGTATCCTTTCGAGGAAGAGGAGGAGGTGGGGGAAGGGGATAAGATCATACAGGATCCGCGTGGGGGAGGGGAGACGGATGCGATAGGCAAGGCGGAG
Source organism: Schistocerca nitens (assembly GCF_023898315.1). Classification (NCBI taxonomy): domain Eukaryota; kingdom Metazoa; phylum Arthropoda; class Insecta; order Orthoptera; family Acrididae; genus Schistocerca; species Schistocerca nitens. The sequence goes on from NC_064621.1 coordinate 335,301,310, forward strand.
AGCATGGCGTTCAAGGATTTGGAGGGATTTATAAAAGGAAGGGGGGGCGGAGATCCAGGCTGGATGGGCGTAGCAGAGGATAGGGCGGATGAGGGACTTATAGGTGTGGAGGATGGTGGAGGGGTCCAGACCCCACGTACGGCCGGAAAGGAGCTTGAGGAGACGGAGTCGGGAACGTGCCTTGGCTTGGATTGTCTGGAGATGGGGAGTCCAGGAGAGGCGACGGTCGAGGGTGATGATTCTCTCTCTCATTACAGCTCCTTTTATACACGATTGTCATGCGTAGTCACTGACGTTTTGCAGTCCAGCGCCATCTGTCGGACATTTTGTGAACTTTTTTTTTTGTTCTAATAAAACCCCGTGTCATTCCAACCATGTGTGTCAATTTTTATCTCTCTATCTACATTATTCCGTGGTTTATCAAGTTTTCAAATTTATACTGACGTTTTGATCACCCAGTACTTAGCCATTATTGTAATTTTTCCTTTAAGAATGGTCAGTTTCCTGAACGATTAAAGTACTCAGCAGTAAAGCCTCTTCATAAAAAGGGACAAAGGGATAATCGGGACAAGTTATTGAAAAGGCTATGTTTGTAAGGATATTTGATCATTTTATATGACACATTTTGCTATCAAATGTACAGTTAGACTTTAGAAGTGGTTAACAAATAAAAATATTATATTCTCTCTTCTCTGTGAGGTTCTGGATGGATTAAACAAAAGGTTTCGAACGCTAGGCACATTTTTGGATTTAACTAAGGCGTTTGATTGTGCTGATCATTAAATATTGCTGCAGAAGTTGGACCATTATGGAATAAAGGGAGTAGCTCACAATTAGTTCTCCTCTTACTTTAACAACAGGCAGTAAAATGTCATTATTCACAGTGTTGAGAATGGCTGTGATGTGGGCTCTGAGTAGGACACAGTCAAATGTGGTGTGCCACAGGGATCAGCGTTGGGGCCGCTCCTGTTCCTTATTTATACAAACAATATGCCCTCTAGATTTTCAGGAAACATATATGTCTGCTTGTGAGATGTCTGCTTGTGTCTGTATATGTGTGGATGGATATGAGTGTGAGTGCGAGTGTATACCCGTCCTTTCTTCCCCCTAAGGTAAGTCTTTCCGCTCCCAGGATTGGAATGACTCCTTACCCTCTCCCTTAAAACCCACATCCTTTCGTCTTTCCCTCTCCTTCCCTCTTTCCTGATGAGGCAACAGTTTGTTGCGAAAGCTTGAATTTTGTGTGTGTGTTTGTGTTTGTTTGTGTGTCTATCGACCTGCCAGCGCTTTCGTTCGGTAAGTCACATCATCTTTGTTTATATATATATATATATATATATATATATATATATATATATATATATATATATATTCTCTACTGTCGTTTCTTGTTAACAATTTCTGCCTATTCCCAAGAAATAGCAGCTTTCACTCAGTTAATACTAGGCAGAAATCCAATCTGCATATGGATCGCACTACCTTAACTCTTGTGTATGGAGGTGTGAAGTATACTGCTGCATCCATTTTCAATTATCTACCACGAGAATTGAAAAATCTTAGGGGTAATCCACACGCATTCAAGTTGAGAGGCACCCACTTGCCTTACTCATACTGTGGCATCAAGCAGTCAGGCCTGCAAGATGAGTGGTTTGCCAAGCGAGTGGATTCTTCCTTAATTTATTGAGTAACATGAATTCTCGTATCTTACTATTTAGTTACAAATTATCCTCCTGTATGAATACTACGCAACGGAAACGCATATATGACTATCAGTGATTTACAGAACTCTGACAGTACACTACGCACTGGCAATACCACATTTTCTTTTTGTCTTTTATTTAACGGTTTTTATTAACACGTGGCCATCCCACTGAATATGAATGTCGCACACATTATAAATTCGGGACATTATGACAGCATACAATTCAATGAAAAAGGCCACCAATCTCTTTCTTTTCACTATCTGATTTATTCCTAAACACACAAATTCTATAACCTACAACAATATCACATGAGAAATTCCGCCCAGTGGGCATGGCTTTACATTAGTGAATCTCTATATTATGGTCTCGTAATTTATTTAACTCTACAGTGCACTTTCTGGATAGGCTGGTGGATCTTTTATTATACCTCACACTTCGACTCTCACAATCATCACGAAACTTTCCTCCAGATCGAGCGATACAGAAGGAACAAGCATAACCCACAAATCTTTTGAAACTACCTTGCTACTCCCCCATGCAAACCGCACGTACCAAAATTACATGACATACACCACACAACAATATGAAATACTAAACACTAAATAGTCACAACATTATCACTTTCAGCTTTCCCACTTCAATCAATATTTATCCCAGTTTCACACGACACTGCCCCACTTTGTAATTCTACTTTCCTACTGTGAACTCTGGAGATAAATGCACGTCTTCCTGTGCAATGCAAGCCAAGTGGCGTTGCTGGATAGACGGCCGACTCACCTTGATTCTCTCTCAGAGTTTAAATCTAGCGTCACACGGAATCCTATTACGTAAAGTAGTATTAAGCACACACGCGAGTCCTCAACTGATACCATGGACGAGTACTTCTCTTTGTCCTTTGTCTCATACACAGATTGAGACTCACACAGTACTCACCACGTGGAAGTACTCGTCTCTAATTTCAAGTCCTGCACACGTAATTTCTTAAATATTTCAACTTATGATACACACGCTATTTCTTAAATATTTCAACTTATTGTACACACGCTAGTAATTCAGCTTAACTTAAGCACACGGAAGTATCTCAACTTATAGCTACACGTGGTTTCATTGTGACCGTTGGCCACTTCAGAAGATTACTACAATCCCCTTAATATTACCTGCCTGACATTTAATTCTCCCCACAAAAGTTCCTGAGAAAGAGAAATTATTAATTCAAACTACTCTTAAATATTCCACATGCATACCATACCTCCACTCTTTCGTCATTACGGAGCACAACAAGAACAGGTCTTAAGGGCAGAAGATCCAGCGGCAGAGTGCTGAAATATGGCCGTTCTGTAGGTCATCTCGCACCTCTGTCGAGGTGGGGGAAGCACCTTGCCACCGTATTGGTCAACCACATTTCAGGCGCTCAAAGCTCTGGTAAATTTCATGTCTTTGGTCCCACCAAATGTGGCCAAAGGATCGACTCAAAGATGATCATATATTCACATTCACTATCTGTGGTTAGCAGACGACCATACATTCATTCATTTCACAGATCTCACCAAACTGGATGTAGGGATTTACTTTGTGGGAGTGCACATGCGATCAATTAAATAAATAAATTGTCATTCTTTCCCACACTGGTATCCGGCTTCGCTGCATTAATTGAAACTGAGTTATTTTTACACAAAAAATGTGTTCTTCTGACAAGAATAATGAAGTATTTTGTACCTATTTTCAATGTCGGGCGGTACTGTACCCTTTCAAAGTAAAAACTGAAGAGTTTCCTCAAGAGTCACTCCTTCTATTCTGTCTAGGAGTTCCTTGAAAAATTAAGCTGATTCTTATGTTATATTGTTAATTGCGTTTGCTTAAACTTATGGCTTGACTTTTCTTGGGCTCATAAACGTTTTATTTTATCTGTTATTACTTTTATATTGTAATTTCATGCACTGACTCGTTCGATGAACTTGGCGTTTTGCTCCTCAATTTGGTCCTACGGACTTAGACGTGTAAATAAAAAAAAAGGTTAGAACAAGAACCAGGTGTCGATATAGAAGAGACAGTGGATCCAGTAACATAATTAAAAGAGTATTGGAAGACTTAAAATCAAATAAGGGAGAAGGGATAGATAACATACCATCAGAATTTCGAAAATCATTGGGGTAAGTGGCAACAAAACGACTATTCACATTGGTGTGTAGAATATGTAAGACTGGCGATATACCATCAGACTTTCGAAAAAAATATCATCCACACAATTCCGAAGACTGAAATATCCGACAAGTGTGAGAATTATCGTACAATCACCTTAACAGCTCATACATCTAAGTTGCTGGCAATAATAATGCAGACGGATGGAAAAGGGGATTGAGGATGTGTTAGAAAACGATCAGTTTGCCTTTAGGAAAGGTAACGGCACCAGAGAGGCATTTCTGACATTGGATTGATAATGAAAGCAAGACTAGAGAAAAACGTAAACATATTCATAGAATTTATTGAATTGGAAAAATCGTTCGATAATGTCAAATGGTGCAAGATTTTCGAAATTCAGAGAAAAAAATAGGTGTAAACTACAGTGAAATAGGGTAATATACAATAAGTTAAAGAACCAAGAGGGAACAACAGAAGTGGAAGACCGAGAGCGAAGTGCTCGAATTAAACGGGGTGTTCAGTCTATACATTGAAGAAGCAATAATGGGAACAAAAAAAAAAAAAGCTCAAGAGTGGAATTAAAATTCAAGGAGAAAAACTATGGATTATAAGATTCGTTGATGACATTGTTGTCTTCTGTCAAAGAGAAGAAATGGAACGAACAGCCTAAAGAGTACAAAATATGGAATGAGAGTAAATCTAAGAAAGACGAAAATAACGAAAAGCCGCAGAAATGAAAACAGCGAGAAACTAAACATCAAGGTTGGTGATCACGACGTAGATGAAGTCACGGAATTCTGCTACCTAGCAGCACAATTACACACGACCTACGGAGCAAGGAGGACATAAAAGGCATACTAGCACTGGCAAACAGGGGATTCCTGGCTAAGAGAAGTCCACTAGTATGAAATACATATCTTAATTTAAGGAAGAAATTACTGAGAATGTACGTTTGGAGCATAGAATTTACGGTAATGAAACATGAACTGTTTGAAAGCTGGAACAGAAGAGAATGGAAGAATCTGAGATGTGCTGAAAAAGAAGTGGACTGGTAAGATGAAGAATGAAGTGATTCTCCGCCGAATCGGCAAGGAAAGAAATATATGGAAAACACTGTTAAGAAGAAGGGACAGGATGGTAGGACATCAGTTAAGACATCATAGAATAACTTACATGGTGTAAAGGGAGCTGCAGTGGTTAAAAATTGTAGAGAAAGATAGAGATTGGAATACATCCAGCAAGTAATTGAGGACGTAGGTTGCAAGTGCTACTCCGAGATGAAGAGGTTGGAACAGGAGAGGAATTCGTCGCGGGTTGGTATCAAGCCCGTCATCTTTCGCTAGTATATAGGGCATGTGGGATGTTTTCTACTGTAGAGAAATTTTTATACTTGATAACGAGGGAGAATAAAGTATAATCTCATAAGTTCGTTTTTGTCAGTTAATTTTATGCAATACATTTAATTTTAACTTTTAGAATCTGTCTTGCCCTATTTAATCTATTATAGCAATGCATCATAATACTGAAAATTACGTTTTAAATTTTCTGATAATTTTTGAAACACTTTGAAACTCAGTATTATATGTAAATACGTTTTTATACAATTACATCCCCATGATTAGGGCTTGGTAAAAAGACATATCCTTTACCTATGACATCGCGTCTTGTGATGTACGAGTATTGTCTCGATTTGCTGTGCTGCAGTGTTGGCTGTGTCACTGACAAGCGTTTTGCGTCGTCTATGTTTCTTCATCAGCTGCAATGTATACACAAACAAAGTAATATGTAAGATTACTGTTGCCATGTTCTGTATGAATACCCAAGACAGTGTAAGAATTTCTGAACAGATAACATGCGTAATTTTACGGTGCTCTGTCGTAAGTAAAGTTTCCTATCCTGTCCCCTTGTACCTTCGTATAGAAAGCCGTATGCTGTAAACAGATGCAAGAAGATGTTATGACTACATCTATTATCGCTGGAGTATACTACCTCTGACAAGCGCACAGAAAGACTAACTCGTTATTATATTCTCACGTCAACGGCCTCATCTCGTATGTAAACAGTGTTTTAGAACATTGATTTGTAGCGATTTATGTTAAGGACGTTAACTGGTAAGATTTCACGTAATTCAAATCGTTTCACGATGTACAGAGCTTCGCACTCCCTCTTACGTTACCCCTAAACTTGACACCATCCACACGCTAGTTCCCCTCCCCCCCCCCCCCCCTCCTGCTCATGGACCCTGGTTCTCTGTCGCGCCTCTTCTGGCACATTCCTTCAACACTACACCTCCACACTCTCACCGTCCTCTCCGAGCGAAACTTTAATCGTCTTCCCTTGCCATGAATTGTGCGCTGATATATACCCGTTGTACCAGATCTAGGAGAACCCACCCACCCTCTTCCGGTCATGGCTCCCTTCCTCTCCACTCCACTCCACACACGAGGCTTGGTCCGGAACAGCATTCCTCTTCACTCTCCAAATCCCTCCTTCAAACATCCGCCAGCACAACCACCCTCCAAAGCACTACCCCGACAGCTACTTTCCCTTGATACCCCTATCTCTGACAAGCTCCATCCACTCATCAGTTCTCTCGCCTATTTCTCTAGCTTAAGTCAGTCAACACGACTTCTTTTTACCTTTTAACTTACGCAACTGACGATTTGTCTTGTATTCTGCCGAACATTCACTTTTGTCAACAGCCATGTCCAAATTTTAATATGTTTTGATATTTCTACTGTCATGTGGCTGAAGAGCAGCGACTTATACCGTCTTGACAGCCTACCCTCCGCCCACATGGTGCGAGGGGGATGAAATAAGAAAAAGGAATAGAAATGGTGACATGCACCTTCCTCACCGGGCAACCTAAACTCTTCAACAATAGGCTCCCTACCCAAGTGCAAGTCTTTACAATTTCAGTGCCAGCAAATTCTCCAGATCTCTCACCAATTGGAAAGTCTGGTCATTAGTGGCCGAGCAACTGGCTCGTCGCAATACGCCAGTCACTACTCTTGATGAACTGTGGTAACGTGTTGAAGCTGCATGGGCAGCTGTACCTGTACACGCCATACAAGCTCTGTTTGACTCAATGCACAGGCGTATCAAGACCGTTATTACGGCCAGAGGTGGTTGTTCTGGGTACTGATTTCTCAGGATCTATGCACCCAAATTGCGTGAAAATGTAATCACATGTCAGTTCTAGTATAATATATTTGTCCAATGAATAGGTTTATCATCTGCATTTCTTCTTGGTGTAGCAATTTTAATGGCCAGTAGTGTATATACATTCTGCGCCTCATTTCTGTATTCTTTTAGCTATTGCAGTGCCACTTGACAATGTCCCAAATTTCGAAACTGCAACTGTAAAACAAATAATTTTTACAGTCAACGGTGAATATGATGTGCTTTAAAAATATCAAAATATGCTGTAAAGCAAGTTTTCATTCATTTTCTCGAATAAAAATGTCTGTGGGTGCAAACGTTCCTTAGTTTCAGAATGATGTTCGTATAGTGACGGTAACCGTGTCCTATAGACCACTTCAATGCAGTCGACGACGCGGCTAGATGCGGAGAGTACGTGTGTGTGTCTCAGTGGCGACGTGTGATGGCTGTGGGCGGCGGCGGTGCGTGGAGGGGAAGGGAGGCCGGGATCGCCCGGCGGCGCTCAGTCGCCCATCTACTGCTAACCGGCGAGTGTCTGCACGCGCGGCCTGTACATCTGTACATATTGCAACTACACGATACACTACGAGCCATGGTGCGCGATCAGAAAACTACTGTAAGTAATGAGCAGGCCTTGGTGCTGTTGTTACTTTTGTAATCCTTCGCGGGGCGTTTACAGCGACTCTTTACATCCGTGTGAGCTGTCGAGAAAATGACGAGCTATATATAGTGCTTCCACGTCTGAATCCGTGTTTATTTCATGTTTTTTTTGTTTCTGTGCTGTTGCAAAATGTGTTCTTAGAGTCGTGACTACACTCATTGAGATTCTGATTGAAACGAAATCATAGGGAAACAATTAAAAATGGCATTCTTTATATGATACTTAACATATACAATAGAGTTGTTATAAATTAATAGTTAATACGAACATACCGTTCTTGGAACATAAGCTGAGTCAAAATATCGCAAAATCTCTACCCTTCAAAGGTGGCTATCCTACTCCTCAAATTCAGGAAATCAAATTGACCGCAGTCAGATTTTGATTGCCAGACACTGATGCCGGGGATAATGATTCTCGATACCATCAATTTTGAACCCTAGTTTAACGTCATTTACGGAGCAAGAATCTTAGGTTGGAACTAATATCGGTAAAATATTAGTGTTGGGTTGTTTGGGGAAGGAGACCAGGCAGCGAGGTCATCGATCTCATCGGATTAGGGAAGGACGGGGAAGGAAGTCGGCTGTGCCCTTTGAAAGGAACTATCCCGGCATTTGCCTTGATCGATTTAGGGAAATAAAAAAAAATGGCTCTGAGCACTATGGGACTTAACATCTATGGTCATCAGTCCCCTAGAACTTAGAACTAGTTAAACCTAACCAACCTAAGGACATCACACAACACCCAGTCATCACGAGGCAGAGAAAATCCCTGACCCCGCCGGGAATCGAACCCGGGAATAGGGAAATCACGGGAAATCAAAATCAGGATGGCCGGACGCGGTATTGAACCGTCGTCTTCCCGAATGCGAGTCCAGTGTCTAACCACTGCGCCACCTCGCTCGGTAAAATATTAGTGTATTTGTTAATATACGTGGAAGTCTTCCGCAGTCAGCAAACTTTGCTGAGGCTATAGGCAGCTTGCACCTTAATTCCCAGTCTCTTCTTAAAAGACTGTATGTGTCAGTTGTCCTGTAGCTTCAGCCAAACGTATTAAGAGCCACGTGTTCTCACTGCAGACAACAAAAATTTATTGTTTGTGACTCGACCACCCAGATTGCTGTAATATGCATGAATGTACTTAAGCCGAACGACTGTCGTTGAAACATTTCCGGATTATCTGTGAACTGTGAATGATTGCTGATTATCCACAGCTGAATGAATAAATCATAGGAGTTTACCTTTACAGATCGCAGGATTATTGCAGTTAAGTGATGTACAACCACTGTCTCCTCCTTTATGTTGACTGTCGAATGAAGGGCCGGTATTTCGTTGCTATATTGCAGTTCATCGATGCGTACTTGCTTGATGGTCCGTTTTCTAGTTCCCTGGTAATATTAAATACCCGGTTTTCTAGTTCATAAGGATTTTATTTCCTTTGTATGTTATTTTTCAAATCATTTTTAAAATATACAGATAAGAATTATTCGATATTGTGTTAAGAGCAAAGAGGAAATTACATATGACGGTTTTAAATGCTGGGAAACTGCAAAGAGCGTTTAATAGTATTTCAGGACGTTGAGCCCTCAGTGTCAGAGAAATTTCATTTTTCATTTGAGTGCTGATACTACTGAGAACAGAAATATAAAATTTTTAGTTGTAGTTTGTTTCACAGATTGCTATTATTTGCAGTAGCAGTACTGGAAACGTACACTGATGTATTGCAACAAGAACAGTCTTGGTATGCCAATTAGCAATTGCAGATACTACTAAGAAGGAAAAGATAAAATTTGTTGTGCCCCACATTTTGGTGTTTTCTGTTGTTTACAGCACCAAAGGCTGGGTAGTATAATATTTTTAACAAGAATAGTCGTGGTACGTTTTCTAGAAGTCGCTCCTGATAAGTCACATTCAATAATAAATAATAAGTTTACACAACCAGTTTTCTCCGGTAATTTCTCTTATCTCGCATGTAACATGCTCTTCTGCCAAGGTTTTGTCCATAGGAACAATAACAAAGATTACTCACAGTTATAAACGTTTTCTCGGTCGTTATCTGTATCGAGAACAACACTTTGACGCAAATGTAGTTCGTGTTATGAGCAATATTATGCCAGAAGCTCCAATGTGGAGTACTTCCTATCTTTTTATCTCCTTGAAATTATATTGCGACACACATGTAGTAAATGGCCTGCCCATTTCCGTCGACCTCAGCTGGATCATGAATTGCTCGTAAAATGAATACATTAAATTTTCTTAAGTAGAAATTAGTAAAGTGACAATGGTTGACCTTGCAGTATCTGAGGTGGGTACTATATTCTTAGGTGTTTACCCTTTGTTATACTGAACTCATTTGCTACAGAACCAACAGCAATGCCTTTACTTGGTCTGGAGGTCAGTGTCTTTCATATTTCCCCCTCGCGTCTTATTGAGAATCTGTAATGAACCGTTTAGTGCTCTCGAATTTCAGCCCACTATTCATCACTAGATTATGATTTGAATATGTATCCGCACTTTCTTATGAACTGCACCGCAGTATTTCATCAGTAAATCTTCGCCTACGGTGCAGTACAGTAGATACCATATTGCTTATGTCTACATTTCTTCTGTTAATTTTTGAAGAAGTGTTCACGGAGAAAAGTTGAAACCTATGGCAGAAGTTTATATGACCCCCCCCCCCCCCCCTAAACCCACCTCCTCTCCTAAACTCAACCCAGGCCGTATTGTCCTTCTGTGATGTTCCAATATCCTATGTCCTATTTTTATCGGTGTTTATATTTATTTCATGACCATCTTGTTGCTTGGGCATGAACATTGGCATAGGGGTGGAGAAGAATAATTCGATGAATGTGCTGCTTGTAGCGACTCACTGTTATCCATCTTTCTATTGACAGTATTAAAAAAGAAAACTTCCATAACTCTTCACTGACAATAAACGTAAAAATATTGAACTTGCATCTTATCGAGTCATCGTATTTTTGCAAGATAAAAATAATTCATCGAAAAAGTGAAACATGGATCTGTATTTATCTTGTTATCTGATAGATTTTTAAATGGTTTGTCCGGGTTGTGATTTTTAAACAACTGAAACACTAATATTCTTTTACTGTTGCTGATTTATTTCGGCGTCCTTCTTGAACCCAAACATAGTACTTGACAAACTTTTCATCACATACTTCTTCAAGTCAGATTCATAACTTTACTTCTCGATATTATATCACAAAACAGACACGATATTTTGCGCAGTGGAACCAGAACATACTGACCTAGAGACAGAAAACAGCCTGTCCGACATGGAATAAACTTACAGCCAAAGATTCTCGTATAGCAAAAAACATTTTCCAAGTAGTTACAGTGAGCGATTCTGTGATACTGTTTTTGTGCTTTAGAAAAATAGTTTTTCATGTATTACTTTAAAACATAATTTGTATCTACATTAATAATTATTTATATCAGATTTTGTTTAGGTTGAACGTAAAAGTAGCCGGATGACTAGTTTTTCAGGATGCACATATTTTTGTATAAAAAGCGTACGGAATATTTTCGTAACTGTCCAATAGGGTAAAGGAATAGAAATAATGAATTAATACAATAAAAGGCAGCATCCCAGCAGATACCGAGAATTGCACAAATATCGACAAAAGCGGTATCGATCAATTGGTTAACAGCGAGACGAACGTCAGTAGAGTCAATCTGGAAGAGAGAAAATTACATAGGTTGTTACCACAGGACTGCTGATGTTTTTGCTGTTAGTCGATAATCTTCTGTTTCCTTCCCAATTCACTTCACCAGTTGCTGCTAAAATCGACCTGTCCATCTATTTATTAAGCTTTTTTTGCTGTGTTACAACATTACTGCTTCTAAAGTTTCTCATTTCGATACGAAAACTTATTCATCTTCCACGTGTTAACTCCCCCTGAAAAGTGTCCAGTTAGAGACCCGAACACGTAACTAGTTTACTTCCGGACATCCTGGGTTTTGCAGGGAGGAGTTTACTACGATATTTTTTCCTTCCTTTTTTTTAATAAATGTTGATCGACCTGTGAATACACATTCATCATGTTAATGCAGGGATTTACGTGGTCTATTACATGCCTATATCACGATCCGTGATGATTACTTCGACTGTGGGGGTCGTGTTCCACCAGAAACTATATCTCTCTCGACTCCTCTGGTCTCACTAGGCGAATCCTTTGTAGGAATGAGGCTTTTTCATAACACGAATAGCTTTGAATGAACATAAGAAGCTATTTGTTTCAATAAAATCGTTTAGCTGTAAGCAGCCAGTGTATCGTTCAGGCAGATGACTCTGACATATCATTAAATAGCTGAAGAAAAACTCTTGCGTTGGACTCTGGTTAACAACCTCGGAGTTTTGTGTTTTTTATAGTGGAAACGGGGAGCAGGTAACGCCATTAGTTCCGCTAGCGCGCTGATTGCCAGAGCGTCAGGGAAGCCTGCCTTAATACCAGTACGCTGTGAGGAAGGCAAGTAGGCAACGGTGCACTAAACTGCTTAACTGAAGGAGGAGCCTATCCAAGGTGATCAACATCGATACTTATTAAAAGTACGAACACCCTCTTCGTGGGCCTTATTCAGGACAATTTTTGAAAATCCTCTCCTGAGCCCTCCCCCTACCAAGTCCCTCGCCCTGTCCTTGGGCCATCCTCCCACAGCCGCACAACGAAACGTATGTAAAATCTCTTTTGCTCGCAGCTATCCATGAACATAGCTCATTAGCAGAAAACTGGAAGGGTACTGTATTCTGGTTTTGGAAGTGTGATTATTTTGACTTGCTGTTCATGTAATAACTCTAGCAGAGTTCGAGAAACAAGGAACTAATTCAACCTATGTCAGTACATCTTTTCCATAACACTTTAACATCCAGGATATCAGTTTACAAGATTATGCAGTTACAGAGAGTGTTTTGGCTGCCTCTAATGAAGTCATAGCTGTACTGAAAGAATGTAATAAGTGTGGAAGTAGAGCTGAAAATCAGTTACGGGAATGAAAAAAATACATTGCCTGAGAACAAAGTGAAGCACCGTAACTAGAGGAGAAAAACTAAACGGGTTCAGTGGTCAGTGATCACAAAATAAAGTTAAATTTGCAAAGAATTTGGCAGTTTGAGTCCACTTATCAATCAGACACTGCATACCCTATGGTCTGGATGCATGCACTTATTCGGTTGGATAAGGTATCACGTGTATCCTCTCCCGAGGCAAAACAGCAATTGATATCTTGGATAGTGGCTCCGGTACGGAGTTGACGTCCTAGTTGGACCTTCACAAGTTGTATCGGAGACAGATAAGGGAATATTGCTTGCTGTAAGAATACCGCAGCATCACGCAGGCAGCTCATAAAGATACGTGCCTCGTGTGGACGAGCAGTATCCTCTTGAAAAATTGAATCGCGACAATGTCACATGAGAGCTAACAGCATACCACTGTGTCGTCAGAGTTCCTTCAGTCACTACCAGCCGTGACCTGATGTTGTACTCGATAGCATCTCACACAGTGAATCCAGAAGTAACATCGCTGCTACTCTCCAAGACACTGGAAGAATGGAACCTCTCCCCAGGTCTCTTCCATATTCACCGATGTTGTTCATCCTGGGTAATAAAGAACTGCGATTCGTCGCTGAAGACAATGCAGCGCCATTGATCAGCAACTCATGTTTCCCGGTTACGGCAATGCTCCAAATACAGCCACTTGTGTTGTGGTGTTAACGGCAGCTTACGCATGGGACTTCAATTTCCTAGTCCGTCTGCTGGTAGTCTCCGACCAGTGGTGCGGTTTGCAAGCTGCAGGGAGTCCAGTACCTGCTCTCAGATGCAAGGCGAAGATGAGAAGGTGTTACGATGTGCTCGGAGCACAACACGACGGTCTTCCCTTGTGACGATCGGAAACTTGACGAAGAATATGGCTGCCCTCACGTTCTCACACTGTCGAACGTCGGGTCACTGTCACATCCGAATGCCCCACTAGTCTGGATATTGCACGATTCGACTAGCCGGCAAAGTGGAAACCTACAATGAACTAAAAAAAAAAAAAACTAAACTCCTCCCGAACAGGCCATGAAGACCCAACGGTACCGACCGGCCGCCGTGGCATCCTCAGCCCACAAGCGTCACTGGATGCGGATATGGAGGGGTATGTGGTCAGCACACCGCTCTTCCAGCCGTATGTCAGTTTCCGAGACCGGAACCGCTACTTCTCGATCAAGTAGCTCCTCAGTTTGCCTCACAAGGGCTGAGTGCACCCCGCTTGCCAACAGCGCTCGGCAGACCGAAAGGTCACCCATCCAAGTGGTAGCCCAGCCCGACAGCGCTTAACTTCGGTGATCTGACGGGAACCGGTGTTACCACTGCGGCAAGGCCGTTGGTTGCAAACCTATAATGAAGCCCCATTCAAACTCTTTCAGATGCTGATAACTTCGTCTCACATAAGTACGTGGTATCTCCGTGTCATTCTCAGTGATCTCTCAACATTTGACACTGTTCCCGCCCCTGATAAAGCCTACCAGGCCTGGTAATGACACTAAACACTGTTGTTGTTGTTGTGGTCTTCAGTCCTGAGACTGGTTTGATGCAGCTCTCCATGCTACTCTATCCTGTGGAAGCTTCTTCATCTCCCTGTACCTACTGCAACCTACATACTTCTGAATCTCCTTAGTGCATTCATCTCTTGGTCTCCCTCTACGATTTTTACCCTCCACGCTGGTCACCCCTTGATGCCTCAGAATATGTCCTACCAACCGATCCCTTCTTCTAGTCAAGTTGTACCACAAACTCCTCTTCTCCCCAATCGTATTCAATACCTCCTCATTAGTTATGTGGTCTACCCATCTAATCTTCAGCATTCTTCTGTAGGACCACATTTCGAAAGCTTCTATTCTCTTCTTGTCCAAACTATTTATCGTCCATGTTTCACTTCCGTACATGGCTACACTCCATACAAATACTTTTAGAAACGACTTCCTGACATTTAAATCTAAACTCGATGTTAACACATTTCTCTCCTTCAGAAACGCTTTCCTTGCCATTGCCAGTCTACATTTTATATCCTCTCTACTTCGACTATTATCAGTTATTTTGCTCCCCAAATAGCAAAACTCCTTTACTACTTTAAGTGTCTCATTTCCTGATCTAATTGCCTCAGCATCACCAGACTTAATTCGACTACATTCCATTATCCTCGTTTTGTTTTTGTTGATGTTCATCTTATATCTTCCTTTCAAGACACTGTCCATTCCGTTCAATTGCTCTTCCAAGTCCTTTGCTGTCTCTGAAACTAATAATACTAATGCACAGTGGTGGCCGTTGTGTATGTCACAGTGAAGGGCAGTACGTGTACGAAGCACACTGACATCCGATGAAGTCTTCTGGGATGTTCATTTTTTTGTCAGGCGGTGTACGTAATCTACACAACAAAAAGAAAATTTCTTAAATTATCGAGGAATTCATAGAATCATTTTGTGTTTATGGAAGTCCAAGACTACGACTTGGTGGACACATAAATAAATAAGCAGAACATGAAAAACGGAACAAAATACTTTTTGTGAATTAAACAGAGATTTCTGAACAAATTTTTTGATCTAACTGAGACAGAAAGCTTAGAATTAGACTTGTAACACGATACCTTCAATAACTGATAGTTCCTTAGCCAGCAATGAAGATGACCTCACTGTTTGGTCCCCTCCCACAAATCAACCAACCAACCACGTAGCAATGAAAGTATGTCGAGAATTCCTTGATCGAACAGTAAATTAAGATGCGGATCAGGCAACTAAAGTGTGCCCGAGACTTAATTATGATCGTAACGAAAATGAAATAGAGTGAAAGAGAATCGGGCGGGACATGCTACTGAACTAATAACGGATGGATAATATAAGTTCTTTGCCGGATTCCGAGACATCGGAAGAGGCGCTGACGATGATATAATCGAGGGTGAGTCTGTAATCTTAGGGAAAATGCAGTAGACATTTGCTTGAATATGGCTGTAAATACCTGAACGAGTTTAGAGGAGGCCTTTATCCAATAGTGGATATAAGTTTCTGATGATGTTCGAACAATTTGATGCTATTTCTGTCACTCACAGCATTACATTTCTTCATGGAATACTTCGAGGACGAAGAACTTAGAATGTCGAACTTGCAATGACACGTACAATATGTCTACCACCTGGTCATAAGCAGTTGTGACGCTAGTTAACTAATAAGTTCGCCTTCCACCCTCCTCCACGGAGGCGGAGAAAAATGCGGAATACCCTTATGAATATACTAGCATACAGAAAATAAATTAGTTCTTTGCGTCGCAAATTTTGGCAGACTCCGATCTATATACTTAGGCTATGTTCTGTTATCAGCCCACGAGAGTGCTATGAATATCTTACTTAGAACTGAAGCCATTTCGGATCAGGGGCGTCTATTCAAAGAATTCAGTCATCTATGGACCGACCATCAGTAGAATAGGTGCCCTAGGCCCAGAGAGACCATTCTGCAGAAAATAATGGTCCTAAGAGACAGGTTGTCAGGCTCTACATCCTCAATGTTTTAGCGAGAATTGAGAATATCATTAAAACATTACAGGCTGGATTTGCTGTAGTCCTTTGACATGGGTATTTTACTTTACTCGTTCTCTTAGTCTGCGTACGCAAGGTGTGTACGGGATGTCACCTCAGTATGGCAAATACTGCATTGATTAAACAGATATACTATTAGGAGAACCAGCAAAAAAACTAGCAGTCTTAATTTATCGTACAAGGTGAACGACGGAAAAACATCAAGAGTCTCACAACTGCTTCCTGTTCCTGGGACATTTTTGTAAAATAAAGTCTCTCATCTATACAAGTAACCCAGTAGGGCGTCGTCTCCTGCTGTGTTCGCGCTACATCCAATAGCCACAGAAGAAGCGACCGCTTTGCTGCGCCTTCAGATTCGGCAACCCGTCGGACACTGCCTTCTTTCAGAGAGCTGTCTTGTGTTCCTTATAACTATTTACGCCTGTGTTTTTCCATCAACAATCAACATCATCAGAAACAATTATTTGCTTTAATCTATAGTCGCGATGTTTTATTATTGTGGCTACAGACCAAAGCGAAAACATTTATCTGATTGTGTTGGCTGCGTTCCAACCGGCAGAATGTCTGGAATAGTAAGTCCACATCACAACCTGAAGACAAACAGCAGCTGATCCCCGAAATATGGCATTTGGGAGCCTGATTACTGCTACTAATACATTCTGCAACTCGACATGAATAGCTGGCGTTGTCACGACCAAGCTTCAGTTTAATAAGGATGGTCATCCGTTTCCAATGTAAATCGCTTCCACGTCAACGCGTTAGCATATCTAGCAAGTCCCGCTGCCGTACGACAATTACAGCCTACATTGGACCTCTGTGTGTAGCTGCAGTTCAGTTATAGCCACCCGGTATGATAATCAGTAACAGTGCAGCATGGAGGGAAGGAATTCCTGGATGTGCATATTTATCGGAACTTGAATTGGAAATCATATATTGTAAATCTTTTTAACCGATTCGTTTCAGCAACATTTGCTCTACGTGTAACTAGTGGTTTTGATGATGAAAGCATTAGAGCTCCAAACATAGACACAAAGCATTCATTGCACAGAAATGTGTTGTAAGGATGATATGTGACATCAATTCTTTGGTATGATACACATGTACAAACAAACAAATGATTACATTTTGAGAAAAATTGATTGCTTTATTCAAGAGAAAAAACTTCACAAATGGAGCAAGTCGTTAACATGTTGTTTTGGGTCTGGCCCTTATGCAGGAAGTTATTCGGCTTGGCATTGCTTGATAGAGTGTAAGGTTGCTATAATTTCGCACCTTACAAGCACTCATTCACATACTTTGCCGTGATCTACAAACACAATTAGGTAGCATGTGATAGGTTGTACATCGTATATATGAATATACACTGCTGGCCACCGTAAATGCAACACCAAGAAAGACAAGAGGTAGCACAACAAAATTTATTTTGTAGATAACATGTTGACCAAGTATCAAATGATTACGTTTACAGACGTCTGTGACATGTGGTTCCTGCCAGAATCAGTAGGCATAGTAGCCGCCATTGTTGGAGGTCACCGCTGCCACACGTCTCGGCATTGAGTCAAAGAGACGTTGGATGTGTTCCTGGGGTACAGCAGCCCAAGCAGCTTCCACACGTTGCCAAAGATCATCTGGTGTGGCAGCTGGGGATGTAATCTGGGTCACTCGTTGAGCAACCATGGACCACATGTTTTCTATCGGCGAAAGATCCGGAGAGCGAGCCGGCCAGGGAAGCAATTCAATCTGGTTATTGGCGAAGAA
This sequence comes from Schistocerca nitens, assembly GCF_023898315.1. NCBI lineage: Eukaryota > Metazoa > Arthropoda > Insecta > Orthoptera > Acrididae > Schistocerca > Schistocerca nitens. Next base: position 335,319,311 of record NC_064621.1, read on the forward strand.
CCTTTGGACAATGCGTGCCACGTGTGGTCGCGCATTATCCTGTTGAACTATGGCTGTGGCCGAGCCCTGAAGGTAAGGAAGGACAACTGGCTCCAGCACCTCGGATATGTAGCGCCGGCTGTTTAAAGTACCGGCAATGCGTACTAGAGGCGTGCGAGAGTAATATCCAATACCGCCCCATACCATAATACCCGGTGCAAGACCAGTGTGGCGGTGCATAATGCAGCTGTCCAGCATCCTCTCTCCACGGTGTCTCCACACTCGAATCCGACCAACGTGGTGCTGCAGACAGAAGCGTGCCTCGTCAGTAAAGACAACGTCATTCCATTCTGCCGTCCACATCCGTCTGTCATCACACCATTGGCGACGGAGACGTCTGTGGTTCTGCGTCAATGGTAGACGAAGCAATGAACGTCTTGCGGACAGACCACTCTGCTGTAAACGGCGTCGAATGGCACGCGCAGACACTGGATGATGCGTTACAGACGCAATGTGCTGTGCTATGGTTCGGGATGTCACTGAGCGATCCGTCACTGCCATGCGCACAATTTGCCTATCAGCACGTGCAGTGGTGCACCGAGGTGAACGCGATCGACCACGTCGGTCCGTCGTACCCTCCTGCATCCAACGGTCACATATCCGCATTACAGTTGTTTGGTTTCGTCCAACACGACTAGCGATTTCTCTGTATGATAATCCACAATCTCGGTAAGCCACTATCCTTCCTCTGTCGAACTCGGATACTTGATCAAACGATGTTCGCTGTTGTCTACGAGGCATAACTGATCGTCTTGTGAAACAACCACAAGGTAAACACACGTGCCGAACGTACACTCGTCGAAATCGCCAAGCCTTAAATGGCGCTATGAGGTGGCGCCACAGGCGCGCGTGATGTGCGTCTGCGCTGAAATTCTAATCAGTTGCATATCTCATCGCTGCAAACCTATGGTGTAAATTTCACTTGATTCGGATGCTTCCTTCAGGGTGTTGCATTTACGGTGGCCAGCAGTGTATAAAGGAGACTGAATTGTCACGTATGCCTTGTAAACAACTGTTAACGCTTATTGCATGAAAGGTAACGGAGTGTCTTTATTATCAGAACAGCGTAATGAATGATTGCCTATACTAGTAGAGGTTGGAACGACAGTGGAAATGAAACGGCAGGAGGAACTCAAGCCCTGAGTGGAAGGCCCACACAGGTGTGGTGGTCTAGCTCCACACAGGAAGTGCCGAGACGAACAGTCTGGACACCTGAGCGCGAAGACACAATACAGGGGCGGCCGGCCGCAAGGATAACCGGATAATACTTCCGAACTCTGGAAAGCTTGGAAGCAGCTGAGAGGAACGAAGAAGTGTCATCTCGAAAACCACGAAGGCTGGGTTACTTCCCAGGATTTTTCGTCAGAAGCGTACCATTGCACGAGTATAGGTATTTCCTCCAAAACTTTCCGCATTGGACGACAAAAGACTAAATGGCTCTCAGCACTAAGGGACTTAACTGCTGAGGTCATCAGTCCCCTAGAACTTAGAACTACTTAAACTTAAGTAACCTAAGGACAACACACACATACATGCCCGAGGCTGGATTCGAACCTGCGACCGTAGCGGTCGCGCGGCTCCTGACTGTAGCGCCTAGAACCCCTCGGCCAATCCGGCCGGCACAAAAGACTAAAATATGGTTGGTCGGAATACGGAAGAATCTGTAGAGAGGGAGAATATTCCGTGGTTTCCGGAATATGACTCGTTTCCGGAATTACGAGGGTGGGGAGCCAAGCCTTACTGGGAAGCCAATGGTGGAGGGACGAGGTCTTCCGTTGTGAGCGCCCTTGTGTGACGAACGCTTGGTAATAGCTTTGTTGGTATTGATGGACTTGCTGTCTTTGCCCTCAGGAGAGTTTATAGTTAGAACGGTTAGGCACTGTACTGTTGCGAACATATACGATTCTGGACTTGACCTTCGGGTTGGAAGTCGTCGTTGAGTATGCAGCGTTTAGTAATTGAGAGTACTTCTTCTGCCTATACTTACGTTGAGACGTTATCTGAACTCCGTCGTTGTGGTTCGGGGTTCTTGTTTCTCATCTGTAGAACACAGAGAGGGGAAGACAGTATTTGAGTATATTAGTCAGAGGACCGCCTTTTGACGTCCAAGTGTTTGAAAGAGTTTATTTGTGGCTGGAGTTCTTCCACCGTCACAGACGAGTACGAGAACCATCACTTCGACGCAGCGGACGCAGTACCATACGGTGATATCGCAAATTGCTTCGGCTTATTAGGGCTATGAAGCTAAACAACTGTAATCACGTTAGTTCATTTCCACTGAGGTTCCACACCACCGTAGATCATGTTTGAAAGTAGTGTCTTCTAGCGTTTGCTACGTAGATGATGTCAATCAGTTCGTGTTATTGATTTTAGATCGGGGAGTCATACTAAGGGGCAGAGTTGGCCAATTAATTAAAAATTTAGTTAGGAAAAATAGATAATTGTACTTAAAGGTTTGATTTTAATCTATAATAAATATATATTGAGCAACAACGTTTATAATTTAGTAGTATTAGATGCCTTCATCATACATTTATGTTTAGATTGTAATTTATATATAAAAAAGAATGAAGAGATCCTAAGATCTGCTTCAGGGGTAGTCAGACAGGGCTAAATCATCATTTTAGCGTTCATTATTTTACGTTGCGCACATTCATTTAACGCACGCCTCGAGTAGCGTTTGGAAGAGTTGTTAGATGTTCTTCTGATGGATATCGCGCCAAATTCCGTCCAATTGGCACGCCAGATCGTCAAAGTGCTGAGCTGGTTGGGTGAACCTACCCACAATGTTCCATACGTTCTTAATTGGGGAGAGATCCGGCGACCTTGTTGATAAAGTGTTTGGCAAGCACAAAGACAAGCAATAGAAACTCTCGGCGTGTGCGGGAGGACGTTATCTTGATGAAATGTAAGTCCAGGAAGGCTTGCCACGATGGGCAACAAAATGGGACCAGAATATCGTAGACGTGCGGCTGTGCTGTAAGGGCGCCGCGAGTGACAACCAAAGGAGTCTTGTTATGAACAGAAATGGCATCCCAGATCATCACTCCCAGTTGTCGGTCCACACGTGGAGCGACAGTTAGGTTGTATCCGAACGGTGTCCGGGCCTTCTCCACACATGTCTTTACTGGTCATTGGGGCTCAGTTCTATGCGGGACACGTCACTGAAGACAATTCTACTCCAATTAGTGTGATTCCAGGCAGAAGACGTGTGCTTTATAAATACTGAGGATTTCATTTTTCTACTATAAAAATTATAATAAACGAGTAGATTCTCGCTTTTAACTTATACGAATGATGATGAGCAGTCTTTCTTAGGTGTAGCTCCAGCTGTAATTCCGTGCGTGCGGTGGTTCCCCTGATGCGTGCATGCAACTTGAAAGCCGCTGCTGAAGGTGAGCCGGCGTAAAAATTGTTTCTCACGGGAACTTTCAGTCACTTACGTCGCGTCCTCAGTACTGCCGACGCAACTGCGCTCTCGAGAAGGTGCATTTAGCTCTTCGGCATCTTTCACCTTCTCATTGAGCGCCTTTCTTACTCCAGTGTCCTTTTGCGAAGGTAATTTGGCGTTATCTTTAGTGGCTTCCGGCTAGTGAGTGAGCTGAGTAGTTATTGCCCGTACGTAATTTCGTATTCGTCGCTCGAGATGCAGGTGAGCCGTAAAAGTTCAGATTGCTCGGAGTCGTTATAAATGTTTTATGAATGATAGCCTTATGCAGCGTTGGCAGTCGTTGGTTGGATTAAGATGTCCTTTTATTATGAGTTCACCATTGTGCAGTTCGGGCTGTGTAGCCGTTTGCAAGTGATTGAACAATATGATCATGAAATGGACGTACTCGGATAGAAATACAAATGCAGGACCGGCCGGGGTGGCCGAGCGGTTCTAGGCGCTACAGCCTGGAACCGCGCGACCGCTACGGTCGCAGGTTCGAATCCTGCCTCGGGCATGGATGTGTGTGACGTCCTTAGGTTAGTTAGGTTTAAGTAGTTCTAAGTTCTAGGGGACTGATGACCTCAGCAGTTTAGTCCCATAGTGCTCAGAGCCATTTGAACCACAAATGCAGGAAACTGCAATGAGTCAGTTGTTGAAATTTTTTTTCTGTCAAGTAGTTTTTTAGCGTTTTCAGGATCGTCCTCACATACGACACATAGATGTCACCGGCACATCTTTATATCAGGATCCTAGCAAGAAGATAGATAAGATTCTTCAATGTATCGCCATGAATGATAGTTATCTATATCTACATGATTACACTCCAGTTCACACTTACGTGACTGGCAGAGGGTTCTTTGAACCAGTTTTAGACTATTTCTCTACCGTTCCGCTCTCTAACAGCGAGTGGGAAAAATGAACCCTGATATCTTTTTGTTCGAACCCTGATTTCTCGTATAATATTCCGATGATCATTTTTCCCTATGTAGGTAGGCGTCAATAAAATATTTTCAGGTTTAGAAGAGAATGTTCGTGATCGAAGTTTCGTGAGATCTCGTCGCAAAGAAGAACGCCTTTGTTTTAATGACTGAACCACAACTATCCTATCATGTCTGTGACACTCACTCTCCAATTTCGTGATAATACAAAACTAGCTGCCCCTGGTTTGGACTTTTTCGATGTCCTCCGTCAGTTCTATGTGGTAAAGGTCCCATACTGCACAACAGTACTCTAGCAGAGGATGGACGAGCGTAGTGTAGGCAGTCTCTTTAGTAGGCCTGTTACATCTTCTATTTGTTCTGCCAATAAAATGTGGTCCTTGGTCTGCCTTCCCCACAGCATTTCTATGTCACTGTTCCAGTTTAAGTTGTTTGTAACTGTAATTCATTGACATTTAGTTGAAATTTCTGCCCTTAAATTTGTGTGTTCGATCGTGTAACCGAAATTTAAGGATTTATTTCCTTATTATGTGTGTGACCTCACACTTTTCCTTATTCATAGACAATTGCCACTTTTCGTACAACACAGACATTTTGTCTAAATCATTTTGTAATTGATTTTGATGTTCTGATGATTTTACTTGACGCTAAACGACCGCATCATTTTGCAAACAATGTTAGAGGGCTGCTCAGATTTATATAGAGGACCTACAACACTTCCTTCGGGAAAGCCAGATATCACTTCTGTTTCACTCGATGACTTTTCATGATTAAATTCTGACAAGAAATTACGAAACCAATCGCACAGCTGAAGCAATACTCCATAGGGACTCAATTTCATTAGATGTCTCCAGTCAGTAACGGTGTCAAAAGCCTTCTGGAAATGTAGAAATATGGAATCAATCTGAAATCGCCTGTCAACAAAAAAATGAAGCTAGTTAAATTTCATGAGAATGATATTCTCTGAATTGGAGCTCACTGTATGTCAACAGATCATTTTCTTCAAGATAATTCATAATGTACGAACACAACGTGTGTTGCTTAATGCTACTGCAAATCGATGTCAGCGATATGAGTCTATAATTCTTCTTCCTTTCTTGTGTGCTGGTGTGACCAGTGCAAGTTTCCAATCTTTCGGTGTGTATCTTTCATCGAGTGAACGGTTGTTTACGATTGCTAAGTACTCTGGAACCTAAGTGGTATACTTTTTGGTCTGGAAGACTTCAGCTGCTTCACTACACCGAGGATATCACCTTCTAAGTTAGTCATGTTGGTAGCTGTTCTGGAATAGAATTATAGACTATTTACTTCGTCTTCTTTGGTGAAGAAATATCGGGAAATTAAGTTTAACAAATAATCATTAATGACGCTGTCATCCGTATTACTACCACTAGTATCACACACTACACCAGCGGAAACCGGTGTACTTTGCATAGGACCATAATCTCTTTGGATCGTTTGTCAGATTTCGAGATAGAGTTTCGTTGTGGAAGCTATTAAAAGCACCTCGCATTGAAGTCAGCGCTACGCTTCGAGCTTCAGTAAAACATCGCTAATCTCGGAGATTTTGCATCTTTTAAATCTGGCAAAACGAGTTGTCCCTGAAAACACATTAACCATTTCTAACAGTAAATTCAAATACTGTCACCACAAATCCCCCAGCATAGAATCTTTGTCGAAGCAGTTGACATATATACACATAAAAAAAAGTTTTGCATCACCTCGGTTCCGAGAGTTCCGGAACCTGTACAGAAATTTGGAATAGAGATCAACATAAACATCATTTCCGCCCTTTTTATTGCTCATGAAAACCACACATTGCATGTTGTACTAACATATAGCGAGACCTTCAGAGGTGGTGGTCCAGACTACTGTGCACACCGGTACCCCTAATACCCAGCAGCACGTCCTCTTGCATTGATGCACGCCTGTATTCGTCGTGGCATGCTATTCACAAGTTCACCATGGCACTGTTGGTCCAGATTGTCTCACTCCTCAACGGCGATTCGGCGTATATCCCTCAGAGTGGTTGGTGGGTCACGTCGTCCATAAACAACTCTTTTCAATCTATCCCAGGTATGTTCGATAGGGTTCATGTCTGGAGAACATGCTGGCCACTATAGTCAAGTGATGTCCTTATCCTAAAGGAAATCATTCATAAGATGTGCACGATGGGGGCGCGAATTGTCGTCCATGAAGACGAATGTCTCGCCAGTATGCTGCCGATATGGTTGCACTATCGGTAGTAGTATGGAATTCACGTATCGTACAGCCGTTACGGTGTCTTCTATGACCACCAGCGGCGTACGTCGGCCCCACATAATGCCACCCCAAAACAATAGGGAACCTCCACCTTGCTGCGCTCGCTGGACAGTGTGTTTAAGGCGTTCAGCCTGACCGTGTTGACTGCAAACACGTCTCCGACGATTGTCTGGTTGAAGGCATGTGCGACACTCATCGGTGAAGAGAACATGATGCCAGAGCGGTCCATTCGACATGTTGTTGGGCCCATCTGCAACGCGCTGCATGGTATCGTGGTTGCAAAGATGGACGTCGGGAATGAAGCTGCGCATCACGCAGCCTATTGCGCACAGTTTGAGTTGTGACACGACGTCCTGTGGCTGCACGAAAAGCATTGTTCAATATGGTGGCGTTGCTGTCAGGGTTCCTCCGAGCTGTAATCCGTAGGTACATGTCATCCACTGCAGTAGTAGCCCTTTGGCGGCCTGAGCGAGTTATATCATCGACCGTTCCTGTCTCTCTGTATCTCTTCTATGTTCGAAAAACATCGCTTTGGTTCACTCCGAGACGCCTGGACACTTCCCTTGTTGAGAGCCCTTACTGGCACAAAGTAACAATGCGGACGACATCGAACCGCGGTATTGACCGCCTAGGCATGGTTGAACTACAGACAACAGGAGCCGTGTACCTCCTTCCTGGTGGAATGACTGGAACTGATCGGCTGCCGCTTCCTGTCCGTTTAATAGGCGCTGCTCAGGCATGGTTGTTTACACCTTTGGTCGGGTTTAGTGGCATCTCTGAACAGTCAAAGGGACTGTGTCTGTGATACAATATCTACAGTCAACGTCTATCCTCAGGAGTTCTGGAATCCGGGATGATGCGAAACTTTTTTTGATGTGTGTGTTACAAAGATCTGTTGTATCGTGATTGCGTTGAAGAAGTGTGAGATACGATGACAAATGTTGCCATCTGAAATATGCAGTGATCTCCAGGATCATTATCAAGCACAACATTGATAGCACTGAATGAGAAAGCTGCTTCAGTGGATACTCTTGGATAAAACGTAAGGATCTCTTCCGAAATAAAAGATATGTGTCCCAGTCAAATGATTCCAATCGAAGGTCTTCAGCAACTGGTGACAAAGTGAATAATTACTTGAATTATGAAATACCAGCCTGGATACCAGAGAGCGCTTACGCGCCCGCTTCCAGAACACTGAAGGTGAGGAACCGGGGAATAGAATTCGCCTCGCAGATTAACGACGAGGGTTGGTGAGCTAACCGCCATGGATGCGATTTTTAGGCGGTTTTCCCCATTCAACTAGGCAAATACCGGGCTGGTACCCACCTGGTGTCTCAGTTACTTGAATGCGGGATCTGCACTAGGTGCTGACAGATGGGATACATAGACTACATTCTGTGGTGCGGAAGGGGGCGTGGGGACTGGTGGCGGCGGTAAGAGCATCCGGCCATAAGATTCCACCTACACTGCAAAAACCGATTCGTAACAATACCGACCCGTAGAGAAAGGGGTAAAGGCAAGAGGAAATGAAGGAGAACATATAAGACATGAAATCTCTGTAGTGGTCTACGGTCTTTCTGTCCAGTTCTTAAATAGTTACGATAAAGTGTGGACAACAGAATCATTTATTTTTCATCACGATACGAGTTTCAGCGCATTTATCGTAATCAGGAGCTTTAGTACGATGAAACAACAACAAAAATTGCGCATTACACTTCAGTGTACGCCATACATAAGAAATAAAACGCTAAGAAGTGCCACCAAAAAGAACATGATGTGTAATTTGAATATTCTGACACAAATGGTAACTGATTTAAAGAGGTCGTAGAAGTGTGCTCACTGTCCACCATAATCCGAAAGGCGTATGACTTGGACGAAATTTCTGGTTGTTGTGATGAATGGCAGGTAGCTCTGAAGGTAGAAAAATGTACATTAATGCATATGAGTAGGAAAAACAAACTTACAATATTCGACTACAGTGTTAGTAGTCTGCTGGTTGACGCAGTCCCACATCTAGGCGTAACGTTGCGAAGTGTTTTTAAGTGGGATGAGCATGTAAGGATTGCAGTACGGAAGGCGAATGGTCTGCTCCATGTGGTGTTGAGAGAGTTTTAGGAAAGTGTGGTTCATCTGTAACGGAGACCGCACGTAGGACAGTAGTGCGACCGGCTCTTGAGTGCTGCTAGAGTGTTTGGGGCCCTCACAAGGTGGTACTGAAGGAAGACTTCGAAGAAATTCAGAGGCGGGCTGATAGATTTGTTACTGGTAGGGTTGAAAAACATGCATGTATTATGGAGATGCTTCAGGATCTCTGATGGGAGTCTCTGGAGGGAACGCGACGTTCTTCTCGAGGAACCCTACTGAGAGAATTTAGAAAAACGGCATTCGAAGCTGACGGCAGAACGATTCTACCGTCGCGAACGTACATTTCTCGTAAGGACCACAAATATAGGATAAAAGATATCAGGGCTCATACGGAGGCATATAGACTGTCGTTTTTCCCTCGCTCTATTTGCGAGTGGGACAGGAAACGAAATTACTGGTAGTGTTACAGGATGCCCTCAGCGACGCATCATATGGTAGCCTGCAGAGAATGTATATAGATGTAGATGTAGAACCTCGTCCGTACAAAAAAGAATCTAGTAATGTAAAAACAATACAGCTTTTAAGTAAGGTACAATATACGGGCTTAGCCAGAATTGAGCAACTAAAAGAGAACGAGAGTGAAAAAATAAACGAGCGAACCTAAAGTACATGTACAAAATAATAGTCAAGGAATATTTCAGTACGTTATTAAGGACTACAAAGGACATTGCGCTTAATCTGCAAAACAAGAATGGGATAGAACAGTTAGTTTCTATGATCATCTGTGTGAACCTGACTGACCATTTTTGTTTAGCTACTTTGGCTAGATTTTTTTATTTTTTTCAGTGTTCTATACGATTTATTTTGATCATGGTGAATGCACTTATACACATGAAATGGTGACTAATGAATGAGTGTACGGTCAAAACATTAACGCAATTACTTGCGTTCTGAACAGAGCTCTCGCTGGCCTCAGAACTTTCGTCCTGTGTCATTAAAAACAGACGTTTCACGACTGACAAAAATAAACGACGCCACAAGCTGGGAGAAACGGGTCGCTGTCCACTTCACTCTCTCGGTGAGGACGCCCGGTGTGGGGCGAAAAGTACGCCGCTCATTTTTGAAATGAGCAACTTACTATCACCCGAGTTACCATTTTTTACTCATCTCCCTCACGGAATTTCGAATAACACTAATTGATAAAAGCAATGTCGTCGTACTAGAACCGAGGTGCATTACTTTAGGCAACGGTGAGTGTTCCTGTGTCCTCGAGAAGAGTTCGTGACGGGGAGAGGAGAGTGCAGATAAGCATGCAAGTCAAATAACGGTGGAAGGCCACGGGTCGATGGTTAATGTCACTGGGTGAAATTAAGCGCGCAGCAAATTGTGGCGGCCCCGGCCGCTCCCAGAACACTATAGAGGCGTGATTTCATCCTTCCTGCCCTGCCCGCCGACGCTGTTGCCACACCACGCTGGACAGTCCGCTGGGTGCGAACCGGAATGTCTTACCAGCACCAAGTATCATGCTAATGCCCAAAAGGCGCGGTCTACAGCTGGTTCAAGAATCTCTATAAAAGTCCTATGAAGTACTGACTCAAACTGCGGGTGCACTGTACTAGGTAAAACAAGTAAATCTTTAGTTCTGTAAGCTGTATAAGATGCAAAGTGTAAAACATGTAAACCTTATAATATTGTACATAAAAATATATACACAGTATAAAAAGACTCAACTACACAAACACGAATGCACGACATCGATAACAAGTGCCCTTCGGTGAGACGAGGTTCGAAGGCTCCTTTCCGAGGCTCCTTTCCCGCTTACGGTGCGGGCAAATGGAGGACGTAATTGTTGTAACAAGTAGTACTATCATACCACATGCACAAATCACGTAGGACTGATCTCATGACATATATATACGTACGGTAGCAACCATAGTACAACAGAACATGCTAATTCAGGCTAGACAAGCTCAAAATAATTACCGAAGTTCAAATGGTTCAAATGGCTCTGAGCACTATGGGACTTAACTACTGAGGTCATCAGTCCCCTACAACTTAGAACTACTTAAACTAACCTAAGGACATCACACACATCCATGCCCAAGGCAGGATTCGAACCTGCGACCGGTGCGGTCGCGCGGTTCCAGACTGTAGCGCCTAGAACCGCTCGGCTACTATGGCCGGCAATTACCGAAGTCCTCCCACTTGAAATAAACAGGTAAAGAGATCTGTTTAAATGTTTAAATCCTTCCTATCGTCTGTTATATTCTTCTAAAGAGCGCAGTAATTTTTTTCCTCTTCCAAAGTGTTCTTTATGTATCACATGTGTTTTTTTCCTTAACAATGCAGTTCTGTAAAAGGGAAGGAAAAAACAGCACTGAGAGAGACTACAGAAAAAGACGTAGAGTCTCTCTCTAAAGCGTTATTACTAGTTTTCAGTAGCAAACGACCCACGATTATTACCAAAGCGATGAGTCACTCTTTCATATTAATAAATACATAAGTAATAGTAATAACAACTGCTGAAAGCTATTCACACCAAAAGTACACTTCCTTCACGAATACAACATCCAGAGTCGCTTCACTATTTCTGCCGTTCTCTGTAAAAAGGCTCATACAAGTATTCAGTCACTCGTTGTCCAGTTCAAATGGTTCAAATGGCTCTGAGCACTATGGGACTCAACTGCTGTGGTCATCAGTCCCCTAGAACTACTTAAACCTAACTAACCTAAGGACATCACACACAGCCATGCCCGAGGCAGGATTCGAACCTGCGACCGTAGCAGTCGCACGGTTCCGGACTGCGCGCCTAGAACCGCGAGACCACCGCGGCCGGCCCGTTGTCCAGTCTGGTGCGGCACTAGAGTATAGGAAAAGGAAAGGCAGAGTTTTAAATTTCGCGTGTACAGAATCATTCACGCGGAAGGGTCAAAGAGACCTTCCGCCGTTTGACTGTCGAGCAGATTCCGGCACGGAGTACATTAAAATAGTAGCCCCTGGCGCTGAGAACCAGCTAAACATGTTAGAAAAAGATAAGTGGAAAGGTCCGAATGAAATCACAGTTTGATTTTACAAAGAGTTCTCTTCTGCATTTGCCTCTTATAGCTTGCATTTATCGCCCAGCCTAAAGTCCCAGGCGACTGGAAAAAAGGGCACGTGATTCCAGAATACAAGAATGGTAAAAGAACGTACCCATACAATTACAAACCAATTTCCTTAACATTGATTCGCTGCATAGTTCTTGAAAAAATTGTAGGTTCGAATATAATAAATTTCATTCAGATAGAAAAGCTTTTGTTCACAAATCAGCATCATTCGGAGAAACTCAGCCTGCCCTTTTCTCGCACGATATCCTGCGAACCATGGACAAAGGGCAACAGACAGATTCGATATTGCTAGATTTCCGGAAAGCTTTCGGCACAGTGCTCCTTTGCAGGCTGTTAACGACGGTACGAACATTTGGAATAAGTTTCCAGATATGTAAGTAGCTCAAAGACTTTTTTGTAATAGACCCCAATACGCTGTCCTGCACGGCGAGTGTTCATCAGAGACAGGGGTATCGTCAGGAGTGCCTCAGGGAACTGTGATAGGACCACTGTTATTTTCTAAGTACAAAAACGATCTGAGACAGAGTGAGAGCAGCAGTCTGCAAGTGTTTGCTGATGATGCTGTAGTGTACGGGAAGGTGCTGTCGCTGAGTGAATGTAGGAGGGCACAGAATGATTTAGACAGGATTTTTGGATGGTGTGATGAATGACAGTTTGCTCTAAATGTCGAAGTTAATGCCGATGAGTAAGAAAAACAAGCCTATGATGTTCTGTTTTAGTATACCGGTGTTCAAAATTAAAGCAACAAACTGCTGTTTCCACGTCCTGTGTCTAGGTCACGATACAATCATACGAACCGTGAACAGATGTCGTTACGATCGTATTTAGCACTGAAGATGGCATATCGATCAACGGGCAACGACGCCAACAATGACGTCAGGGCACCTATCAAGCGGGGTAGTGTTTGTAGGGCAGTGCCATATACACAATCCCTATGTACACAATCACAGACGGTGCAGTATGGCACACAGAAGACACCTACAAACACTCTGCTTTGGAGGGCCTTGGGAGGAGTGGAAGCAGTGTCGCAAACTGCTGTGGCCCGAAGGTTTAACGTGAATCGTTCCGATGTTTTTCGGATGAGGCGACAGTTCATAGAAACGGAAAATGTTCCTCCAAGACAGGGCCGACAACTTGTGATATCAGAAAGCGTGAACCGTTATTTCGCCTTAATACTGCAATGCAGCTGGCATCCGCTGGAGTTGTTGTATCGAGGCAAACGGTCAACAGAAGGCTTCAGCAGAGTGGTCTTTACTGTTGGAGACCTGCTGTCTATTTACTGTGGCGTATCTTCACAGAAGGGAACGTCTTCGTGAAACTGCACTGGCGAATCAGCAAGATTTAACTGCTGTCATGTAACGCGAGGAGATTTTGGGATCACGTGCACCGTTGTTCCGAGTGGCTGTGGGCCCAGACTTCGTATTGATGAACGATAATGCTCGACCTCATAGAGCACGGGCGGTTGATGTTTCTTTGGAAACGGAAGATGTTGCACGCATGAGGTGGCCTGCTCGCTCTCCCGATCTGAATCCCATAGGGCATGTCTGGGATGCAAGACTTGTGAGCAGCTCTGCAGGAAGATTGGGCGCTGTCGAACCTGATGACATCATTCACAGCATGTCTGCTCGTTGTCAGGCATGTATTGGTGCCAGAGGTGGTCACACCCCATACTGATCACATTAACTAGTTGTCAGAATGTGTCTGCATTTGACTGCGTTCTGTGTTCTTTACGTTGTTTCTACTTTACTATCACCTGTGTAAACTGTTTTGTGGCAAAATAAACGCAACCTTGAAAAATTTCGGTTTGTTGCTTCAATTTTGGACACCGGTGTATTAGCGATTTGCTCCTCAACACAGTCAAGAGGGTTAAATACTAAGCATAACGCTGCAAAACGACATGAAATAGAAGAAGCACCTACGGTCAGTAAGTAGTAGGGAAGGCCAATGGCCGACTTCGGTTTATTAGGAGAATACTAGGGCAGTGCAGTGCGACCCGTTCTTAAGTACTGCTCGAGTGTTTGGGATACCTACTAGTAGGTCAGAATAACGGAAGACATCGAAGCAGTTGACAGACGTGCTGCAGTAGTTGTTATCGGTAGGTCCGATCAACACGCGAGTGTTACGGAGCTGCTTCATGAACTCAAATGGCAGTCCCGGGAGAGAAGACGGTGTTCTTCTCGCGATACATTGTTGAGAAACTACAGAGAATCGTCATTTGCGACTGTCTGCAGAATGTTTCTATTGCCGCCAACATACATTTCGAGTAAGGACTGCGAAGATAAGAGAAATGAGGGCTCTTATGGAGGCATACCGACAGTCGTTTCTCCCTTGCTCCATTTGCGGTAGGAAGTGCCCTCCGCCATGCCCAGTGTGGTGGCTTGCAGAATTTGTATGTAGATGTTCTTGTGACTAATCTTTGCGATATCGGGTATGTAGCCTGGAATGGGCATTGTCCTGGGGAGAACATTCATAGTTGATATCTGCAAGGCCTAAAGATGGCTGCCAGCCTTTATTTCAATTGGGCACAATTACACGTACATCTTGATTCCGCTTATGTCTAAATCAGTCATATTTAAGTAAACATTAACAGTTATCATTATCTGGGGGCTATGATACTTGGAGAGCACAGAAGCGTCTACATCAACTGGGCGAGGTGGCGCAGTGGTTAGACACTGGACTCGCATTCGGGAGGACGACGGTTCTATCCCGCGTCCGGCCATCCTGATTTAGGTTTTCCGTGATTTCCCTAAATCGCTCCAGACAAATGCCGGGATGGTTCCTTTCAAAGGGCACGGCCGACTTCCTTCCCTAATCCGATGAGACCGATGACCTCGCTGTCTGGTCTCCTTCTCCAAACAACCCAACCCAACCCGTCTACATCAACACAAGGCCCCTGAAGTAGACGATATTCCCTCGGAATTATTGAGATCCTTGGAAGACCCAGTCATGACAAAATCATTCCAGATGGGGTGCTAGACATACGAGACAGGCAAAATGAGCTTATATTTCAGGAAGAACGTAATAATTCCCATTCAGAAGAAAGCATTTGTGAATACTTTCGAAGCTTAACAAGTCATCGTTGCAAAACACTGACACGAATTGTTTAGAGACGAATGGATAAACTAGTAGCAGATCACCTCGGAGAAGACGAGTTTGGAATTTGGAGAAAAAAAATGGTTCAAATGGCTCTGAGCACTATGGGACTGAACTGCTGTGGTTATCAGTCCCCTAGAACTTAGAACTACTTAAACCTAACTAACCTAAGGACATCACACACATCCATGCCCGAGGCAGGATTCGAACCTGCGACCGTAGCGGAATTTGGAGAAATGTAGGAACACGCGAGGTAATGCTGATCCTGGGATTTATATTAGATGATATGTTAAAGAGAGACAATCCTACGTTTATAGAATTGTACAACTACAAGCTTTTGATAATGCTGAATGGAATACGCTGTTTAAGATTCTGAAAGTACCAGGAATAAAATACAGGGAGAGACAGGCTGTATACAACTTGTACTAAAACCGGACTGCGGTTAAAAGGGTCGAAGGATGCGAAAAGGAAGCAGTACCTGAGAAGGGAGTGAGAAATGGTTGTAGCTTATCGCCAATGTTATTCGGTGTTTATGTTGAGCAAGCAGCAACGGAGACGAAGGCGGTATTTGGAAAAGGAAATGAACCTCATGGAGAAGAAATGAACCCTAGGTTTGCCGAAGATATTGTCAGTCTGTTAGAGACAGCAAAGGACTTGGAAGGGCAGTTGAATGGAATGTATTGTTAATATGAACGTCTTATAGGTATGATACCGCGTAATGTTGTAAATAATTATCACCAAAGTTTCGCTCACGGTTAGAGTGACCTGCTTCTGGGTCTACTGCTGTCTTGAAAATATGCTACAAGATGAGCAACAATATTAAAACAAGGGTAGTGGAATGAAATCCATTTAAATCTGGCGATGCTTCGGGGATTATATGAGGAAATGTTACACTAAAAGTAGTAGATGAGTTTTGCTATTTGAACAGCAAAATAACTGATGGTGGTGGAAGTAGGGAGGATATGAAATGTAGACTGGTTACAGCTACCAAAGCATTTCTGAAAAAGAGGAATTTGTTTAAATTTAAGTGTTAGGAAGACTTTTCTAAAGATATTCTGGAGTGTAACCTGGTACTGAAGTGAAACGTGGGCTATAATCAGTTGAAACGAGAGGAGAACGAAGATTTCGAAATGTTCTGCTGTAGAATAATGCTGAAGGTTAAAGACCGCGTAAGTGATGGGAAGGTACTGAATTGAACTGGGGGAAAGAAATTTATGACAAAACTTGACTAAAAGAAGAGATTGGTTCATAGGAAACATTCTGAGGCAAAAAGGAATTGTCAATTTGGTATCAGAGGGAAGTGCACGGGATAAAAACTGCAGAGGAAACCAGGGAAAGTATGTAGTAAGCACATTTAAAAGGATGTAGCTTGCGGTCGATATTCGGAGATGAAGATGCCTCCACAGGATAAACTAACTTGGGGATCTGCATCAAACCAATCTTCGGGCAGAAGACGAGAACAACAACGACAGTTACTACAAACTGACACGGAGGTTTCTCTCAGACACTCCACCGTTTGGAATCTTCGCTACATGTTGTTACTCCTGTTTTTGTTTCACATAGGACATAAATAATCAGTGAATACATCAACGTACATTTTACACATTGCAATCTTTATTATGTTGAAGAGTACACGACGTTAATATGATTTAATATTACGGAGAATTAACTTACATTTGAGGATCGAAAGACCTTATAAAAATTTGAAAGTATGCAGTATGTAACGGCAGCTTGTAACGACATCACGTGACGCCTGAATGTTGCAGAAATGTTCCACAGAAAAACCTGTTTCGGTAATTACGGCAGAAAACTGAAATTATGGGAAGTCTCAAGAATATGACAGGCTCTGTTTATTGAAATGTGGTCATGGTCAGTCTCCATGTTCTTAGCCAACAGAATGTAAAATACGAAGTCCGGCTTCAGAAGGGAATTCAGGCCGAGCGCATATCTACACTCAGACCTCCTTCGTACATGACTGTTTAAAGTGCTTTGCTAAAGTCTAATAAAACAAGTAGCAAATGCGGGTAAGGGACTATCAAATACCATTTCCTTATGCGCATCTACCTCTAGCCAATGAACTTCGTGTACAGCATATGTTAAATAAAAATTAAAATTAGCTGTAGCCGCGTATGCTGTACGGCAAGCTGTGCAATTAAGATTCATCCAGTTTGCTTAAAGGGTGCAGAAAGAAAAGATCGTTATTTTACGAAAAAGAGAGTTTATTTGTGAAATAGAGAAGTTCGTGGACTCTTCCTGTTGAAATTCTGTCTTGATGCTAGAGGTTTCTGCACCACGGAATCTCTGAAACACAACGTTCATTTGGAGCGAATCTTTCATTCTGCATCGGTGTGTAAGGTAGATACTTGCTTTCAGTTATAGTCCAGTCCTGGACGTGCTTTTGGACATAGCAGAAAAGTACTGGCAGGTTGAACATGCGAGAGTTGTGATTGGAGAGCTCAGCTTATAAGAGTCTTAACCGTGAAAACTACAATTCTAGATGAAGTTTTGGTTGATACACAATTTCAATCAGTAAAGAAATTTCACTACAGTTTACACTCCTTTAAAGACTTACACAGTGAGTCAGACATTCTCCATCATCTCCTTTCTTTGACCAAGATTCTTAGGACAGTCTTCATAGAGTTTCGGCAGTAGAACAGAGGTAGTGGTAGATTAAAGTTTTGAGTTGATCGGAAGTCTGTGTCTGAATAACTTACGAAGAGGAGCCAAAACAGTATGACCACTTCATACTACGATAATTGACGCGGCCTGATGACGTTGGTGGCACACTACTCGATGAGCAGAGTATATAAGCACAGCAGTGACGAATGATGTATCATTCTAGCGACAATACAGATCGCAGTAGTGAAATCCACAGATAAAAGACGCTTTGACAAGCAAACTGTTACGGTCCGGAGTCTAGAATCCAGCAGCTCGTAAACAGCGAAGCTGGTTGCCTCTCCGTATGTTACTGTCGTGAGCATGTATGGAAAATGGTTGACAAATGGTGTAGCTACGAGTGCTTGACAATGTGCGGGTGTCCACGACTGATCACGGAATGTGGTCGCCGGAGGCTTGCCCTCGCTGTAAAGTACACTCATGCTCACAAATTAAGGATAATGCTGAAACATGATGAAACAACGCTCTGGTGGGCGGTTTGCGGGTTTAGATCACTTCGGGGTATGACCATGCGGTGCATTTGACCTGCAGTCGTCACACGGTGGCGCTGGCAGCAGTCCACATACGCAGATGTGTGTTGGTGCATGTCAGAGTACAATGCAGCGAGTAAGTGTGCAGACGTTTTCAGAGCTGCTAATGGTGACTGTGTGTTGAAAATGGCTCAGAGAACACATATTGATGACATTATGAGGGGTAGAACACTAAGGCGACGCGAGGCTGGTCAAACACAGCAGGTCGTAGCACAGGCCCTCCGGGTGGCACAAAGTGTGATCTCAAGATTATGGCAACGATTCCAGCAGACAGGAAACATGTCCAGGCGCTACAGTACGGGACGTTCACTGTCTACAACACCACAAGAAGACCGATATCTCACCATCAGTGCCCGCAGATGGCCACAGAGTACTGCAGGAAGCCTTGCTCGGGACCTTACCGCAGCCACTGGAACAGTTGTCTCCAGACACACAGTCTACAGACGACTGAACAGACATGGTTTATTCGCCCGGAGACCTGCAAGGTGTATTCCACTGACCCATGGTCACAGGAGAGCCCGTAAAGCCTGGTGTCAAGAACACAGTACATGGTCATTAGGACAGTGGTCCCAGGTTATGTTCACGGACGAGTCCAGGTATAGTCTGAACAGTGATTCTCGCCGGGTTTTCATCTGGCGTGAACCAAGAACCAGGTAGCACCACCTTAATGTCCTTGAAAGGGGCCTGTATGTAGGTCGTGGTTTGATGGTGTGGGGTGGGATTATGATTGGTGCACGTACATCCATGCATGACTTTGTCAGAGGAACTGTAACAGGTCAGGTGTATCGGGACGTCATTTTGCACCAATATGTCCGCCTTTTCAGGGGTGCAGTGGGTCCCACCTTCTTCCTGATGGATGATAATGCAGAGCCCCACCGAGCTGCCATCGTGGAGGAGTACCTTGAAACAGAAGATATCAGGAGAATGGAGTGGCCTGCCTGTTCTCCAGACCTAAACCCCATCAAGAACGTCTGGGATGCTCTCGTTCGGCGTATCGCTGCACGTCTTCAAACCCCTAGGACACTTCAGGAGCTCCGACAGGCTCTGGTGCAAGAATGAGAGGCTATACCCCAACAGCTGCTCGACAACCTGATCTAGAGTATGCCAACCAGTTGTGCGGCCTGTGTACGTTCAAATGGTTCAAATGGCTCTGAGCACTATGGGACTTAACATCTGCGGTCATCAGTCCCCTAGGACTTAGAACTACTTAAACCTAACTAACCTAAGGACATCACACACATTCATGCCCGAGGCAGGATTCGAATCTGCGACAGTAGCAGTCGTGCGGTTCCGGACTGAAGCGCCTAGAACCGCTCGGCCACCGTGGCCGGCTCCTGTGCACGTGTGCATGGTGATCATATCCCATATCAGGGTACATGCACGTTTTGTAGCACATGTGTTTAGGTACGGTTTTCTCAACTTATCACCAATATCGTGGACTTACAGTTCTGTGTCTTGTGTGTTCCCCATGTGCCTATGCTATTAGCGCCAGTTTTGTGTAGTACCAAGTTGTGTGGCACCACATTGTACCATCAACCTTAATTTATGAGCATGAGTGTAGAATAGGCGACCGTCGGGTGCAGCTCTGACAACAAAGTACGATGTTGATGCTGGCACAAGCGTTCCTGTACACACCGTTTAGCTCATGTTTTTGAACTTACAGTTTCGAAACAGACGACACCTAGGTGTTCTCTTGTTGTCACAAAATCATCAATTAAGGTTGCAGAGGAAAGAGATGTCATCGACATTGGATCATACAACAATGGAAATGTCTCACCTGATCGGATGAATCATGTTTCTTGTTGCACCAGGTCGATGGTTGCGTCCGCATATGGCACCACTTAGACGAACGGCTGCTGGAAACATACGCCACGGCACCCCCCGGACGCAGGCTGTTCTGATCATAAGTTTTATTTGCGAGCATTCTTCTCAACTTTCATGGTACATGTGGTAGTAACTGAAGGCGCCACGACAGCTGAGGCGTACAAAAACGTTGTTGCACACCGTCTGTATCCCTTCATGTCTGATATCTTCCCCGACGGCGAAGGCATCTTCCAGTTGAGTACCTATATGTATCAGAAGGCCAGAATTGTAGTATAGTGGTTAGACAAATAAGATAGTGATTTCCCGTTGATGTATTGGCCATCGAAATCGTCTAATCGTAATCTAAAGGAACACTTTACCAGCTCCGCCCCCAAAACCCGCCGAGCCGTGCTTTAAGTGAGTTATGTGATCTGTGGGTAGACATCAGGTGCTATGTAACTCCAGAAACATACCAAAGACTTGTCGAATCCACGTCATCCTGAACCACTGCTGTATTGGGTACCAAAGGTGGACAAACACCTTGTTAAGCGGGTCATCATAGTACACGAGCGTACAAAACTTAAGATGTATTAATGCCGATTAACATACTTCGATGCAACTTGGACTTTACATAGGAACAAATGCTACAGTGTAGTACAGTAGGTAACTGAAATAAATACGCAATGAGACTTACAGAAATGACAGTTTTGTTCAAAGACAATAAAGGCAGTGAAGTCGCCGAGATTCATTATGGTTCACTGGAACATCATAATGAGCTGGTCACAGTTGTTAATAGGGTGTATGGTCATCATGGACCACACTGCTTGCTCTACAACATGCTGGCCACAAGATTGATAAGGTGCTGCTGTGGTACAGCATTCCATTCTTCCACCAGCGCTGTTGATAACGCTGTTGGATGGCGTTGCGCATTGTCATCTTAAAAATGAAGTCAGGCAGAATGCACGCCTGAAACGACGCACATGAGGGAGGAGCAAAGTGTCATAATAATGTTGACCAGTGAGTGAACCGAGATTAAAAGATTTGGAGGTCAGTACGCCCATGGAACATTATGCCTCTGCACACCATAACACCTGGACTATCAAAACGACCATGTTCGGCAATGTTCCTGGGTCCTCTACGTGATTCCACATCTTGCCGTATGAGGGTATGCCGAGCATTGTCGAATATAATCGTAAATAGTAGTAAACCATTTTGTGTTAGCAGAAGAGCCAACACCGTGTTACGAGTGGAGGCCGAAATGCACGCGTTTTAGCTCAAGCAGGCTAGCGTGAGGAGAGAAGAACTATACTGACGTGAGGTCTGGAACATGACAAGGAATGAGAATTCAGAAAGTGAACGTAATTAGTTTGATACTTAACTTCAATCCATTAATGATGAACGTCGCTCTTGACGGTACATGATTCACAATATTATCTGTTCAGAATACATTCTCGAAGATATTTCTTACAGTAACTGAATATGGCGCCTTGCTAGGTCGTAGCAAATGACGTAGCTGAAGGCTATGCTAAACTGTCGTCTCTGCAAATGAGAGCGTATGTAGACAGTGCACCATCGCTAGCAAAGTCGGCTGTACAACTGGGGCGAGCGCTAGGGAGTCTCTCTAGACTAGACCTGCCGTGTGGCGGCGCTCGGTCTGCAATCACTGATAGTGGCGACACGCGGGTCCGACGTATACTAACGGACCGCGGCCGATTTAAAGGCTACCACCTAGCAAGTGTGGTGTCTGGCGGTGACACCACAAACCTCATCTGCTTTTTTTAGTGTCTCATTTCCTAATCTAATTCCCTCAGCATCGCCTGATATTCCATTGCCCTTATTTTACTGTTGACGATGTTCGTCATATAAACTGTTTTCAGACCTCTACGCATTCGGTTCTACCACTGATTTCCTTCAGAGGTTGTTGAATGCACAGACTGAATATCATCGGGTATAGGCTACAACCTTGTCTCACTCGCTTCTTAACTGTTGCTTCCTTTTCATGACTTTTGGCTCTTTTAACTGCAGTTTGCTATCTGCACAAGTTGGGGATAGCCTTTCGGTTCCTCTGTTTTATCCCTGGCACGTTAAGAATTTTAATGATTGTATGCCAGTGAAAATTATCAAAACTTACTATAAATCTAAAAATGTGATAAAGGCAGGTTTGCTGTTCACCGACCTATCTTCTAACAAAAGGCGTAGAGTCATTATTGCCTTGGGTATTGCTGCGTGTATCTTGAACTCAAACTAATCTCGCCGGAGGTAGTTTTCTACCAGTTTTTCTATTTTCAGCAAGTAATTCTTTTCAGTATTTAGCGACGATGGTCCGGTAGTATGCACGGTCAGCACCTGTCTTCTTTGGAACTGGAATTATTAAGAACTGAGGGTGTTTCGTCTGTCTGATACATCTTGCACATCAGGAGGAATAGTTTTGTCATGGCTGTGCCTCCCGAGGGTCTGAGTAATTGTGAGAGAATTTCATCTATTCCCAGTATCCTCCTTCAACGTAGATCACTCAATGCTGTGTTAAATTCTTTTCTCAGTATAAAATCTCCAATTTCATCTTCGTCTACATGCTCTTCCCTTCTTGTAATATTCCACTGTAAAACGACACTGCAAAGCAAGTGGTTTCTAACGCCAGAGTTCACAGCGAGATTAACCTTTAACTAATCGCACCTAAATACATGGGTGTGCATACTTTAAGTCAGATTAAAAATATACAAAAACGATAAAATATGTACACTAAACCAGCAACCCCCCTCCGAAAGTGCTATAAATTACTGAACATTGAATAAAACCATACAGGAACAGTATGTAAACAATATACTTATTAAGAACCTTCTTGTCAGAATAGAACCTTGTGACCGATATGGAGTCGAACCCTGAACTTTGCCTTTCGTGGGCAAATGCACTTGATCGCGAATGGCAAAGCTCCCGGGTTCGAGCCCCGATAAGGCACACAGTTTTAAACTGCCTGGAAGCAGAGTGAAAAACTCTATCTGGAATATACTTGTTTATACGCTGTCTTCCATAAGCCTTGTGTATTGAAAGCTACCCAATATTTCATCACGATCTGTGCCGCCACACTCTGGATAAATGGTCACTGTAGCACCATGTCCTTTACATACTAATCTTTTGCGTGCGTTACACGTAATGGTTATCAGTTGTTTCTTTTGTCTTCTATAACAGAAGCGTTTTCATAGTATTTTCGTTTGTTGCTCGTCCTGTTGCTCTGGTTGCTTTTATATTTCCTTAGAAAAACTGAGTATCTGCAGTGAAGTTTTCTATTCAATTCTTTAGTCACCAATAAAATTAACGGGATTTCTAACAGCAACACAATTCGTAGAAAAAAAAGCATCTTATTAGAAAATAAATGATAGCTAAAAATTCTTCGAAAAGTAATGGTTTGGAATTATATGAAAAATAAAAGAAAAAATTGTAATAGGTGAAAAATAACTGAATAAATATGTTTACATACACTACTGGCCATTAAAATTGCTACACCACGAAGATGACGTGCTACAGACGCGAAATTTAACCGACAGGAAGAAGATGCTGTGATATGCAAATGATTAGCTTTTCAGAGCATTCACACAAGGATGGCGCCGGTGGCGACACCTACAACGTGCTGACATGAGGTAGGTTTCCATCCGATTTCTCATACACAAACAGCAGTTGACCGGCGTTGCCTGGTGAAACGTTGTTGTGATGCCTCGTGTAAGGAGAAGAAATGCGTACCATCACGTTTCCGACTTTGATAAAAGTCGGATTGTAACCTACCGCGATTGCTGTTTATCGTATCGCGACACTGCTGCTCGCTCTGGTCGAGATCCAATGACTGTTAGCAGAATCGGTGGATTCAGGAGGGTAATACGGAACACCGTGCTGGATCCCAACGGCCTCATATCACTAGCAGTCGAGATGACAGGCATATTACCCGCGTGGCTGTAACGGATCTAGCAGCCACGTCTCGATCCCTGAGTCAACAGATGGGGACGTATGCAAGACAACAACCATCTGCACGAACAGTTCGACGACGTTTGCAGCAGCATGGACTATCAGCTCGGAGACCATGGCTGCGGTTACCCTTGACGCTGCATCACAGACAGGAGCGCCTTCCATGGTGTACTCTTCGACGAACCTGGGTACACGAATGGCAAAACGTCGTTTTTTCGGATGAATCCAGGTTGTGTTTACAGCATGGTGATGTCCGTGTTTGGCAACATCGCGATGAACGCACATTGGAAGCGTGTATTCGTCATCGCCATACTGGCGTATCACCCGGCGTGATGGTATGGGGTGTCATTGGTTACACGTTTTGGTCAGCTCTTGTTCGCAGTGACGGCACTTTGAACAGTGGACGTTACATTTCAGATGTGTTACGACCCGTGGCTCTACCCTTCATTCGATCCCTGCGAAATCCTACATTTCAGCAGGATAACGCACGACCGCATGTTTCATGTCCTGTACGGACCTTTCTGGATACAGAAAATGTTCGACTGCTGCCCTGGCGAGCACATTCTCCAGATCTCTCACCACTTGAAAACGTGAAATGGTGGCCGAGCAACTGGCTCGTCGCAATACGCCAGTCACTACTCTTGATGAACTGTGTTATCGTGTTGAAGCTGCATGGGCAGTTGTACCTGTACACGCCATCCAAGCTGTGTTTGACTCAATGCCCAGGCGTATGAAGGCCTTTATTACGGCCAGAGGTGGTTGTTCTGGGTACTGATTTCTCAGGATCTATGCACCCAAATTGCTTGAAAATGTAATCACGTGTCAGTTCTAGTATAATATATTTGTGCAATAAATACCCGTTTATCATCTGTATTTCTTCTTGGTGTAGCAATTTTAATGGCCAGTAGTGTAATTACTCGGTTAGTGTATTTACGCATCGGATGACACCTCTGACAACCAGTTGCAAATTCAGTGACAAGACTGGTTCTGCTTGTGTTTGTAATAGCCACTTCAACGAGAGGTTAGGTGGTGTACTGCAGCAAACGTTACAAGATGAAATATCCTTTCTTGAGTTCGAATGGTGAATTTTATACGCCGATGCGTTCAGCTGAAAGCAAAACACTGCAGCAGTGTGGAGACCGAGCGAGGAGTGGGCAATTCCGCATCCTGCAGGTCCAGACTCGCCGACATGACGCAACGGCCCGCCGTGGAGCCAGCAGGCGCGTCGAACAGGTAGTAAGCTGTGCGCAGGTAGCGGCAGTGGAATAGCTAGGTAGTGTGCGCCCTCGGCACACGGACTGCGCATTCGAACGTTGAGCAATGAGCAGAACAATACTTAGAGGGTCAGATAGCCTGAAAGTGCGTTTGAGCGTAGTTCTGGAAGAACGTCACCTACATCACATGACAGTACCTCTCTGCAGTACTGACAAGGGAACCTCCCCATCGCACCCCCCTCAGATTTAGTTATAAGTTGGCACAGGGATAGGCCATGAAAAACTGAACACAGATCAATCGACAAAACAGGAAGAAGTTGTGTGGAACTATGAAAAAATAAGCAAAATATACAAACTGAGTAGTCCATGTGCATGATATGCAACATTTAGGAGAATGTAAGCTCAGCAGCGCCGTGGTCCCGTGGTTAGCGTGAGCAGCTGTGGAACGAGAGGTCCCTGATTCAAGTCTTCACTCGAGTGAAAAGTTTTAATTTTTTATTTTCAGACAATTATCAAAGTTCATGCACTCAGACATGATCAACTTTGCTCTCCAAAATTCCAGGACATGTTCAGATTTGCTTGGACACATGCAGGATTTGAAGGTCTACACACGGAAAAACTTGAAAACGTTAAAAACGTTTGTTGTGACAGAGCACAGGGAAAACTGTGCGACTGTGAAACTGTTGCATTCATTTGTTGCCGTTTATGCGACAAACTCAATGTTTTCATCACTTTTTTGGGAGTGATTATCACATCCACAAGAAAACCTAAATCGGGCAAGGTAGAAGAATCTTTTTACCCATTCGCCAAGTGTGCAAGTTATGTGGGTCGACAACATATTCCCGTAATGTGACGCACATGCCGTCACCAGTGTCGTATAGAATATTTCAGACGTGTTTTCCTGTGGAGGAATCGGTTGACCTATGAATTTGCGATCAAATGTTTTCGGTTCCTATTGGAGAGGCACGTCCTTTCGTCTACTAATCGCACGGTTTTGTTGTGCGGTCGCAAAACACAGACACTAAACTTATTACAGTGAACAGAGACGTCAATGAATGAACGGTCAGATCGTAACTTTGCAAAAATAAAGTAAGTAAAATTTTTGCTCGAGGGAGGACTCGAACCAAGGACCTCTCAGTGCGCAGTTGCTCACTCTAACCACGGGACCACGGCGCTCAACATCCTAGATGTTGGATATGTTACACTTGGACTACTCAGTTTGTATATTTTGTTTATTTTTTCATAGTTCCACACAACTTCTTCCTGTTTTCTCGATTGATCTGTGTTCAGTTTTTCAAGGCCTATCCACTGTGTCAATTTATAACTAAATCTGAGGGGGGTGCGATGGGGAGGTTCCCTTGTGGGTGGTGAGACGCCATATTGGCAATCAGTTGAAGCCTGTATGTACCTAAGCTGTTTATCAGCATAAAGAAAATGGGGATTTCTCGACAACCCGTCGTTAACTGTACGATTTGTTGTAATAAAATTACGCGAAACGCCATAGTGGCAGTTAAAAAACTGTTATAACTTGCGTATAACGAAATTATGCCGTTTCAAGGCAACAGCACGTTGGCCATCCACCAAAAACGCATTGTTCTTGGAAAAATTTGTAATAATTGCAGGTCAGTTAATAACATATCTACGATTAAAGAAAATTTGTGGTAAGATTGTAAATAGGCTGTTTAGGTTTTTATGTCGGTAATGCCACGTAGCGCTCTGTATGAAAATCACTGACTGTGCTGTGTGCAATCTGTGGCTGGTTTGCATTGTTGGAATATTTGCTATTGTAGTGTCGGGCAGTTGGATGTGAGCATCACGTAGCGTTGCGCAGTTGGAGGTGAGCCGCCAGCAGTGGTGGATGTGGGGAGAGAGGTGGCAGAATTTTGAGAGCGGACGATCTGGACGTGTGTCCATCAGAAAGAGTGAATTTGTAATACTGGATATCATAAACTGATGTATAAATGATCACTTTTGAAGATTATTAAGGTAAATACATTGTTTGTTCTCTATCAAAATCTTTCGTTTGCTAACTATGCCTATCAGTAGTTAGTGCCTTCAGTAGTCAGAATATTTTATTTAGCTGGCAGTATTGGCGCTCGCTGTATTGCAGTAATTCGGGTAACGAAGATTTTTGTGAGGTAAGTGATTCATGAAAGGTATAGGTTATTGTTAGTCAGGGCCATTCTTTTGTAGGGATTATTGAAAGTCAGATGCGTTGCGCTAAAAATATTGTGTGTCAGTTTAGTGTTGATTAGAATAAGTAAAGAGAGAAATGTCTGATTACGCTGAGTTCTGCTCAGCTGTTTGAAAATCAAATAACTTAAAGAGGTTTTCCAGCACTGTCATTTTTAAATTTTTCTAAGGGGACGTTTCAAGGTGTTATGGGACCAAACTGGTGATGTCATCGGTCCCTAAGCTTAACAGTTTTTAGTCTAAGTTAAACTACCTTACACCAAGGACGGCACACACTACCATGCCCGAGGGAGGACTCGAACCTCCGATGGGGGGAGCCGCCCTAGACCGCGCGGCTGCGATTAAAGCTTTACAAATGTAGCAAGGTGCAAAGTTTGGCCATAACTCATTCATGATCAGTATAGCGAAATGAGTAGAGATTTAGAATTGTAAGGTTACGACTGATGTGTTGCTGGTTTGCGTTCCACTAGACGCAAACATTGATTTCTTACTAACCTTCACGTTTTCTAATGGGTTATGATACTTTCTTATTAGTTTTAGTCTATAACAACCGGTTTTATGCAAATGTAAGTATGCCTTTTCTGAGGAGCGAGTTTGTTCGATTGCCAGCTTGCACTACATGCAGAAATATATTTAGTACTTTCTTATAACATGTTTTGTATTTGTAGCAGCACTGCGTCTTCAGGCCACCAGTGGCACATCGGGACCATAAGACCGCCGTATCATCCTCAGCTGAGGATGCGGATAGGAGGGGCGTATGGTCAGCATACCGCTCTCCCGGTCGTTATGATGGTCTTCTGTGATCGGAGCCGCTACTATTCGGTCGAGTAGCTCCTCAATTGGCATCACGAGGCTGAGTGCACCCCGAAAAATGGAAACAGCGCATGGCGGCCAGGATGGTCACCCCTCCATGTGCCAGCCACGCCCAACAGCGCTTAACTTCGGTGATTTCACGGTAACCGGTGTATCCACTGCGACAAGGCCGTTTCCATGTTTTGTATCTGACATGTTGTAAGAATTCTGCTACTGAATAGGAAGAGTGTAGAAGTAAGAATGACCTTAGAGTTTTACTAAAAAGTGAGAATGAGGAAATAATATTTATCTTATGTGGAGAACTATTGTAAATTTGAATCGCACTATCTGTAATGGCACTTTTATAAGCCGCTGTCCTTACGGACTGGACGTGGTCCTTCCCTTTTGTCTTATAATAGGTTCGTGGATGTTGAGGTTTTACTGCAGACAGAATAGCGTGAGCATCACATGGACAAGGGACGAATTATGCGTTTTAGTAGAGCTAGCGTAGGGATCTTATGCCCGTCCATTTTGTAAACAATGTGATTTGCGAGCCAGATACAGCCGAAAACAGCTGCTGGAGGGCTTTGCGATTGTTTACCTGATACTCAAGGGAAGGTAGGATTCGGTTACGATTGTGGACGGCGCCGTAATCAGTTACTATTGGTTGCCTTTTACAGTTACACACACTTACTTTTTGAAAACAGTAATTCCAGATACAACAATAAATTAAAAAAAAATACCACACGTTATTAATGAAGGAATAAACAAGTGAAATGGTGGTGTTTTCCGTGAGTTACAATTTAGCAAATCACCATTAAATACAGATACAATAGATAATGTTTTATAAGCAAGCCACTGTGATCTGGGCAGAAGGCCTTACACGCCAGGAATGGCAATAAATTAAGAATTGTTTAAAACTCGCTGCAACTTACAAATTACAGGTACTGTAATATTAAAAGCAAGTCGCCACAAATACCGCATAAGGCATCAGACGCCAGGAACGGCAGTTTTAAGGCTTACTGCTAAAATACAAATACCAAATAGGATTTTAAAGCAAATGACTACAATCACGGCTGAAGGCCTTACACGCCAGGAACGGCAATAATACAAAAATTGTTTTTGAAACCTGCTGTAAAACAGCAAATACAACAGCAAAATTTAATTTAAAAAAAGCAAGCAACTGATCCAGACGGTGCTCCAGGAATCGACCTCTGAGAAGGTCCGGCAACAACATTTTCGCGAGCGATGAGATAGGCAGCCAAGAGTTGCAGTGCCAGTGCCAGTGCCAGTCTAATGAATGACTAATGATAATCTTGCTGAAGTACCTGACGTCCGATAAACCAAATGCAACGATGGAAGAATTCGCCAAAGCAAGAACCGGCGGTCTGCACTACGTCCCAAGAATACTGTGTTTAGAGCGCCCGGAACGAGAAAGGAACCACTATCAAGTTTCCATCCGATTCCACAAACCCGAAAATCTGAACAAACAAGTCACAGCACATAACACCAGACAATTAACAGTAACTAAAACCCCCCTCGAGTTGCGTGCGAGGCGAGGCGAAACGAAATGGAACCAACCAGAATCAGCAACCACACGTCATTTGGAAACAATCGTAAAGCGAGCCAAAACCAAGTACCAAAAGAGTGACATCAAATTCATTAGGCACACAAACGCACACTGAACTTACTGTGACAACTCTGAAGACGGTTGGTAGAATGAAAAAAATCTCTTCACTGCTTTATTAAATCACAGTTGAGTAACCACACCGTCTAACCACTGAGCCAAGTGCTATTAACACAGAAGGGTGTTCAAGTACTAAGCGGTACGCAGAGCCACCAAACTGCACATGATGGCGCAATGATAATCTGTCACAACATCAAATATGTACTACGGGGCCCAGTCGGGTGATTGACTCTGCTCTACTTGAATTGAAATGCACTCATCTTAAAGTTTGCTGGATCCGGTTTACGACGACGTCGTGCACACTCGTGACCACAGCCCTTCCATCCGGCCGTCCAAGCGTGCCGCCAGCAGTCCCGGCGTGTTGTTGCACTGTGCGGACCTGGCTCCTCATGAGTCCCCAACCGAATTGGCACACTCACTAGACCCTCAGTTTTGTAAACAATGTGATTTGCGAGCTAGATAGAGCCGACAACTGCTGCTGCAGTGCTCTGCAATTATTTATATCGCGTTGAGGCACACCCACCGTATCCACAACTCGGCATCGTTTGTGAGCGTTCAGCAGGACTTTAAACTTGACTCACTCAGCGTTGACATTCGAAAGCACGGCCCGTGTGCCGACGGCTTTAGACGTGGCGGAGGGAACGAGTGTGCTTCTTGATTAAGGCAAACGAAGCTGGATACGTTCTAAAAAAAGAAAAAGAAAAAACTGTCTACAGAAAATTATTGTTGAAAGACAAATTGAGCGAAAAAGAAGAATTTTTAGAAGAAAATGTGATGCACTGCCAGGTGTGATGGAAGGGATATATTACAAACAACCAAAGAAAGCGCTAAAGAATAGAATACCGTAGAGTAAAATGTCAGGCGGAACGTGTTGCATTTTACAGGATGAGTCATAGTTACGAGAAGACTTCAAAAAACATGTTTTACATTATTATGTGGGGCCAGAGAACTTTTATTGAATGTTGCACTACACATCAATGTGAGGCGAGACATTACACGATTTCTGAATGTAGTCTCTGTAAACAACGGCACGAACCTTCTACCAGTAGTTGAATTCTTCGACAGTATAAATCCGCTCCTTGGTCACGCAGCCTTTTCAGAACCGCTATGTGAACGTCCGCATAGTTAGGAAATGTCAATTCCAATAGACGTTCTCTCAATTTTCCGTGAAGGTGGAAATAGAACGGTGCGTGATCTGGGCTTCCCGCACACATCACTCCCATTTGCGCGGCCTCAATGAAATTCTTCGCACCATTTCATTATGGCTGAACGCGACATTGCATTTGGTCGATATATCGCCAGAATTTCAGGGTGCATATGTGTGTGATTTATGCGTTTTGTCCATAAGAATCTTACCTTTGCGCTTACTTCAACTTCGGAGTACGTTTCCGGTTGTTGCGCCATTTCAGACATACAATGTGATGCACCTATTATCCGTACCGCAACACAACTGCCTCTGCAGGAAATCCCGATCATGTATTCGGCTCTGACTAGCGTGGGACGACATGTGTAACTTGCTTTCTGAAGTCCCTACGTAATGGCAAAAGCTGAGGCGGGTGCAGTTATACGATAATGGAGTCATAGACGTTCCATATAACACCCGCCACTTTAGCCGAGAGCGCTAACGCGCTGCTTCGTGGCGCGCCGGCCCCTGATCGAATATGCCCGGCCGATTAAAGACGACGGTCGGTGTGCCGGCCAACCTGGACGTGGTTTTTAGGCGGTTTTCCACATCCCCCTAGGTGAATACCAGGCTGGTCCCCACTTCCCACCTCAGTTACATGGCTTGCAGACATCTGAACACTTTCGCGTTATTCCATGGATTACACTAGTCGCAGACAGTTGGGGTACACAAATTCTGTTCTGAGGAGTACAGGGTGGCGGCAGGAAGGGCGTCCGGCCACCCCTTAACCTAACTTTGCCAAATCCGATTAACCATGCTGACCCTGCGTTCCTGCGGGATAAAGGCACAAGAGGAAGAAAAAAAAGACGTTCCATAGAACGTGGATCCGTGGATGGGCCGTTTGCGAGATAATTGCGAGTGTATTTTCAGGAAACGTCACTGATTTCAGTATGAAATATTGCCATACATATTGCAAATATATACACTGTCCAGTCACATTAATGTGACCATCCGTCAAAAGCCTGAATAACCACCTTTTGGAGCGCGGGCAGTTGCGAGACGTGCAGGAAGAAAGTCAAAGAGGTTCTGGAAGACACCGACAGGGATGTGGAGCCACGCCGACTACAGTGCTGTGGCCAGCTCTGCTGATTTTCTCGGTTGAGGGCCTGTGGTGCTAGCAGCCTGATAGAGGTGTTCCCACAGATTCTCGATCGTGTTTTAATCCGGGGGGGTTTGGTGGCCAGGGGAATGCGGTAATCTCATCCTGACGCTCTACGAACCACGCACTTAGACTGCGGCTTTTATGATGCGCTGCATTGTCCTGCTGTCAGATGAAATCGTGCCGATGGAAAAAACAAACTGCATGTACGGGTAGACATGGTCCCTATACTTGTGTTTATCCTTTGTGCCTTCCAGAATGACGAAATCAACCAGCAAATTTCACAAACACATTCCGCAGACCATAACGCTCTCTCCCCCGTCCCGAACCCTTATGACGATTGTTGCAGGTTTCAGACGTCTCACGCCGTACACACCAACGAATATCTGTTCAATGGAGCATGGAACGTGACTAATCTGAAAAGGCCACCTGTCGCCACTAAGTGGACCTCCAGTAGTGGCTGTGGCGTCCGAATTCCATCCTCCGTCGCCAGTGAGCAGCGATCAGCATTGATGCATGAAGCAGGCGACTGCTGCCGAAGCCCACATGCAGCAACTTACGCTCAACGGTTCATCTGGGCGGACGTACACACCTACGCAGCCGTCATTCACCCCGGTCATCTATCTATCGTTGTGCACTACATGTGCCACGGCGCCGGTTTTGGATAGTGCCATTTTACCGTGCACGGTATATTTTTACCACAGCGGCCCGAAAGCCAATGATCATGCCCTTATATTATGACAACGAGTGCACTGTCTTGCGATCAAGGAGTGCAAGCACCCTGCATGAAAAACACGACCACACCATAACACCACCGCCTCCGAATTTTACTGTTGGCACTACACGTGCTGGCAGATGACGTTCACTGGGCATTCGCCACACCCACACCCTGCCATCGGATCGCCACATTGTGTACCGTGATCCGCCACTCCACACAACGTTTTTCCACTGTTCAATCGTACAATGTTTACGCTCCTTACATCAAGCGAGGCGTCGTTTTACATTTACCGGCGTGAGGCGTGGCTTATGAGCAGCCGCTCGACCATGAAATCCAAGTTTTCTCACCTCTCACGTGGTGCAGTTTGGAATTTCTGTGTGATTGTCTGGATAGATGTCTGACTATTACACATTACGACCCTCTTCAACTGTCAGTGGTCTCTGTCAGTCAACAAACGAGGTCGGCCTCTATGCTTTTCTGCTGTACGTGTCCCTTCACGTTTCCACTTAACTATCACATCGGAGAACCAAGGGATGTTTAGGAGTGTGGAAATCTAGCGTACAGATGTATGACACAAGTGATACCCAATCACCTGACCTCGTTCGAAGACCCTGAGTTCCGCGTAGCGCATCTTTCTGCTCTCTCACGATGTTTAATGAATACTGAGGTGGCTGATATGGAGTACCTGGCAGTAGGTGGCAGCACAATGCACCTAATATCAAAAACGTATGTTCTTGGTGGTGTCCGGATACTTTTGATCAGATAGTGTTGGCGGTGGTCACATTAAAGCGACTGGACCATCTGCTTGAAACGTATATTTTCCTATTAAACCCCCTTTAATTAAGCTCTAATATTATCCGTGGCCTACCTTGCCCAGAAATATAATATTGCTTCACCATGATACATGTTACTATTTTCTCTATACTTGTAGCTTTGAATTTTGTATTCCATGGGTCACTCTGACATTTGGATGCAATATCGCACTTGTCTGTGCAGTGACTTACAAATTCTTTCAAACCTCCGGCTTATCTCGTAATTCCTGACTTTACACTTGGCTGCTCTAGTTCTTGCACTTTATCAGTGAGAATTCTGCACATTTTTCTTTTGATGTGGCAAACAGAGAAATCGAGAAGCTTGAGGCAAGGTGTTCTTAGAGGCCAATGCACAGGCTCTGTAATGTCTATTCATCTCGTACTGTATTGACGCCTTAGATGTCATACATCAGCAACAAAATGTAACTGTGCCCCAGCGCGCTAAGCCACATGCCTAAAATAGGGCCATGGGAGAAATCTGAGCCGAGTTAAATAAGGTTTCGAAAAATTTTAAATGTACATTTGTATTAACTTGTCAATATTTTACGCTGAAGGCAATGGCGACTCGTAGTAAAAAAAAAAAATCGCATTTACCAAGCAAACGGCTTGTTTGTGAAATCACGTTTACTGCAACGTTTTTGCAACTGTTATGTTGTACTTTCATCCATGTCAGTGACCGCTGTTAATTATGATCCACCCTGCATACCGGATACCTTTGCTAAGAGTCGACAGGCACTTTTTTCTGTTGTTTAGGCAGATTTCTTTTTCCTTTATTGCATTTTGATTCCCTCCAGAGGGGGGGGGGGGGGGCTGGCAGCAGCGTAATAGGCCGCTCTACAGCCTACAGAAGAGTTAAAAAACAGAATGAGAATATAACAAACAATAAAAACAGGCGATAAAACGCCGACTTTTTAAAATAACTGTAAAATGGCGGAAAGTTGTGAAAGTTAAGATGTAAAAACATGGGGTTGACAATGTGAATGAAGACACATAGTAATTAGACAGGCACAATTAAAAAATACGGCGACAGTCTGGTTTCTGTTCGCAAGAGGTAAAAAACACACCTAGCGACAGTACGGTGTCTGTTCGCAACACTGAAAGGGGTTGCGCAACATGAACACTCACATAAAACTGCACTATAGAGGGGACACGATGGCAGATGGGGTGGGGGGGAGGGGCGGGCAGGAAGGACTCGCACCGATGAGGGGGAAAAAGAGGGGTGCAGAGGAAAAGAATAAAAGGGGGGAGCCGATGGAGGGAGAGGCCACGTAAAAGGGGTGGGACAGTGCACACACAGGAAGGAGTGGGGAAGGTAGAGGAGGCGAAAGCAAAAGGACTCGGGGAAGAGAATGGAGTCAAAGAGAGGGAAGGTGGGGAAAAAACAGGATAGAAGGGGGTAGGGGAGCCCAGGAAAAGGAAAGAGGGAGGGGGAGGTGAGGATCAGAGTTGATAGGAGGGATAAAAGGAGGGAGAGAGGGCATCATCCAAGAGGGGGAGTTGATGGAAGCAACCTTGGGAAAGGAGATGGAGGGTGTAGAGGTGGTGGGCAGGGGGGGACACAACAGTGAAGGCGCGGCAGAGGGTAAGGTTTGGAGAGGAGAGGAACAACCAGGGGATGGGGAGGATCAAGTCGGCGGCAAGTGTAGAGGTTGTGGATATGTTGGAGGAAAAGGAGCAGATGGGGGAAAGGTATCAGGTCATAGCATATCTGCATTGGGGACAGAAGGTGTATATGGAAGGCGAGGCAGAGTGCATGGCGCTTGAGGATCTGGAGGAACTTACAGAATTTTTTTTTGGGGGGGGGGGGGCGTATCAAAGTGGGACTGGCATAACAGAGGATGGGACGGATTAAGGGTTTATAGGTGCGGATTAGGCAGGTACTTGCAATTTCGTTGTTACAATGTGTAGATAATAGAGTCTCAGAGAAGCACAGCTCATTATGTTTCGTTCAGTGCCATTATTGGTTCTCATTACAAGCAATATGTTTCCTTTTTAATGTTGAATTTTACACGATCCAGTCATATTAATGTGAGCGCAGAGTAGCTAAAGCGTTAGTTTGCAATAACCACTCACAGACGGCAGATGATATCACTTGTAGTGGAGGGTAAATAAAACATGTCTGGGGGGGGGGGGGAGGGCTGGGAGGTGGGGTGGACGCAGACAACATTGCAGTTGTCAAATGCAGAAACAAGGCGATTTGTTTGATGTCCAAAAGGGTAAATCAAAGACTTTTGAACAAAAGCTGGAAGCATTTTCGAAATGGCTAAGTTTGTAAAACTGTTCTAGTGCCTCTGTGGTCAAAGTGTATCGTTCATGACAAACTGGCGCTATCCAGATGCGGCTCCCAGGCAACTGTGGTACGTCACGGGCCACAGATGACAGGGGTGAACGACAGCTGACGAGTTGTGTACGGGCGAATAGGCGTGCTGCTGTTGAGCAACCGATCGCCCAGACGAATCAAGGGGCTACCACCAGCGTCTCCTCAACGACCGTTCAGCGAACGTTGCTGCGTATGGGTCACCGTAACAGGCACCTGGTTCAGCACCCATGTTTATTGTCATCCATCGGTGACGAAGGCTGCAATTTTCACACGATTACCGCAACTTGACGACCACTGTGCGGCTACAGGTGGCTTTTCCAGATGAATCACGTTTTATACTCGATCGGGCAGACTGCCGTTGGCCTAAACGGCACAAGCAAACACCCTACAACAATCGTCAGAAGAGACTAGGCTGGAGGGCATTCCCAGTCCGAGCTGCAAAAGATGGTTACTCAGGCTTTTGAAGGGTGGTCACATTAATGTGACTCGACAATGTTCAGTGTATGTTTGCGTTCTTCAAACTGGTCCCAAATTACTTCAATGCTATATTCAGTCTAGTACTTATCTAACAACATTTGTCATATCTATTAAAATTTGTTCGCCACTTTTTCCCCTTACGTGCGCCCATCCATGCCAAGGTGCCTGTATGCTACTTCCGCGCATCAGCGCTAATTAACCGCTGATGAGGTACATTTGCATCTAAACATATACTCCGCTAGCCGCCTTTCAGCCTGTGGCGGAGCTTATGTTTCCCTCTTCTTTGCTCAGTTCACAAGTGCTGCTGCGAATGAACGACTGTCGATAAACTTCCGTATGAGCTCTAGTGTTTCTGATTTTTCCCGAAGTGATCATTACACGAGGCATTTGTGTGAGGAAATCATATGTAGCGCAACTAGTCTTCGAACTTACCCTCCCGAAATTTCAACAGTAACCTTCTCTGTGACACACAACGACTCTCTTGTAGCGACTGCGACAGCAGCACCCCTAATGGATTATCATGCAGAGAGTATGCTGCGCTTCATGGATTATCATGGAATGAGTATGCTACCATTTAGCATTTGGATATTGCAGAAGTTTGTATTTTCTTGCTGCGGGATGGATGTTTTTCTATGCTTGTAATGGCCACTTCGTTTCCCACTTTCTGTTTACATGAGAAAGTACCAAAGAAGTTAGGTCAAAAGCCGGCCGCTGTGCCCGAGCGGCTCTAGGCGCTTCAGTCCAGAACCGCGCTGCTGCTACGGTCGCAGGTTCGAATCCTGCCTCGGGCATGGATGTGTGTGATGTCCTTAGGTTAGTTATGTAGTGGACTGATTAGGCAGCCAGTCCACAGTGAAGTAGCCGAAAGGGCACGCGTCAACTCACGCCGTCTGGCGTTAAGTCTGGAACAAGATTCGTAATGAATGTGATAAAGAAAAGAACGTAGCTACTAGAACACTTAACTATTATGTTGTCCTTTGGTATACAGCATTCTGGATGAGACAAGTGAGACTCTATCTTGAGGTACATGCAATGGTACAAATGGCGCCTTGCTAGGTCGTAGCCATTAACTTAGCTGAAGGCTATTCTAACTGTCTCTCGGCAAATGAGAGAAAGGCTTCGTCAGTGTAGTCGCTAGCAACGTCGTCGTACAACTGGGGCGAGTGCTAGTACGTCTCTCGAGACCTGCCTTGTGGTGGCGCTCGGTTTGCGATCCTGATAGTGGCGACACGCGGGTCCGACATGTACTAATGGACCGCGGCCGATTTAAGCTACCACCTAGCAAGTGTGGTGTCTGGCGGTGACACCACAGTTAAGTTCAAGTAGTTCTAAGTTTAGGGAACTGATGACCTCAGATGTCAAGTCCCATAGTGTTTAGAGCCATTTGAACCATTTAGGTCAAATATAGTCCCCCGTAATGATAAGTTAACACAAGATCGATGTACTTTGTATCACATGATGAAAAGGTTTAGTGAGGGTATTTAACCAGCTCTTCAGTGTGTACCATGATAGTACTTACACCGCGCGGAGTGGCCGCGCGGTTTGAGAAACCATGTCACGGAATGCGCGGCCCCTCCCGTCGGAGGTTCGAGTCCTCCCTCGGGCGTGGGGGTGTGTGTTGTTCTTAGCATAAGTTAGCTAAGTAGCGTGTAAGACTGGGTACCTATGACCTCATCAGTTTGGTCCCTTAGGAATACACACACACATTTTTTAATAGTAGTTCCGTTTCTAGCATTCTCATTAGTGTAGATACTATCCTGTTAACTGATGACTGGAATTTAGTACATATTGTAGCATCCGACATGTATCCACTGTCAAATAATCACTTGAGAGATCTATTTACTTGAACTGTTTTAACCTTGTAACTTCGTAACATAGTTCTGTGTACTACTTTTATCTATGTTTGTACCTTTGGATAGACATACTTTGATGATCGTCTAAGACCGAAACCGGGTGATGCTTCAAGTTTTCAAGAAAGCAACTGAGGGTCAAATAAACTGATGAGACAAAACATTACGACCACCGGCTCAATAGCATGTTTTCCCGACTTCGGAACGAAATACATTATCAGTTCTGCGTATTAGGGTTCCGACTGTTTGTTGATAGGTTTGTGGAGGTATGTGGCATTAGATATTTACGCACAGGTCAAGTAATTCGCGTAAATGCTGATTTGGTTCCATAGGATTTACATCAGGCAAATCTGGTCGCCGAGACATCAACGTGAGTTCACTATAATGCTCCTCAGACCACTGTACCACGGTTTTGGTTCCGAGAAACCGACAATTATACTACTGAAAACTGATACCGCCTTCGGGGAAAACATCAAGCATGAAGGGATACAGATGGTTCGCAGCTATCAGCGTGTCCTCGATTACTGCCACTGGTCCCATGCAAGCGCAGGAGAATGTCTCCCATAGCATAATACTTCTCCCACCAGCCCACGTCTGCGGCGCGCTGCACGTTTCGAGCCCCCGTTCACCTGGATGACGGCTTTTGTGCAGACGACCATCGCCCTAGTGTAGCAAAAATGTGTTCCATCCGGAGAGGCGACACGTGCCCATTGATCGACGGTCAAATCCCGATGATTCCGTGCCCTCTACAATCGTAATTGACGATGTCGTTGGGTGAAAATGTGAACTCTTATGGGTGGTCTGTTGTGGAGCAACATGTTCGGCAATGTGCGATGAACTTCGTGCTCCGAAACACTTGTGAGTGCAGCAGCACTGTGCTCTTTTGACAGAGATGCCACAAATCATCATTTATCCTATTTTACGGAGCAGACGAGCCTACGAACCCCAGGTTCTATGAAGAGTCGTGGACGTCTAACCATTTAGCGCCTAGTGGTAGTTTCCACTGTCCTATCTCTTTCGTAGATGCTCACGACAGTAGCACGTGAACATTCGACCAGCTTCGCCGTTTTCGAGATACTCGCTCACAGGCTCTGCGTAATAATAATCTGTCCTTTATCAAAGTCGCTTATCTCAATGGATTTCCGATTGGCAGCCCACATCTTCGATGGGGAGGCTATTTACAATTAGTACAGAAACCAGATGGCAGTTCTAAGAGTTGAGGGACATGAAAGGGAAACAGTGGTGGGGAAGAAAGTGAGACAGGGTTGTAGCCTCTCCCCGATGTTATTCAATCTGTATATTGAGCAAGCAGTAAAGGAAACAAAAGAAAAGTTCGGAGTAGGTATGAAAATCCATGGAGAAGAAATAAAAACTTCGAGGTTCGCCGATGACATTGTAATTCTGTCAGAGACAGCAAAGAACTAGAAAGAGCAGTTGAACGCAATGGACAGTGTCTTGAAAGGAGGATATAAGATGAACATCAACAAAAGCAAAACGAGGATAATGGAATGTAGTCGAATTAAGTCGGGTGATGCTGAGGGAATTAGATTAGGAAATGAGACACTTAAAGTAGTAAAGGAGTTTTGCTATTTGGGGAGCAAAATAACTGATGATGGTCGAAGTAGTGAGGATATAAAATGTAGACTGACAATGGCAAGGAAAGCGTTTCTGAAGAAGAGAAATTTGTTAACATCGAGTATAGATTTAAGTGTCAGGAAGACGTTTCTGAAAGTATTTGTGTGGACTGTAGCTATGTATGGAAGTGAAACATGGACGTTAAATAGTTTGGACAAGAAGAGAATAGAAGCTTTCGAAATGTGGTGCTACAGAAGAATACTGAAGATTAGATGGGTAGAACGCATAAATAATGAGAAGATATTGAATAGAATTGAGGAGAAGAGGAGTTTGTGGCACAACTTGACTAGAAGAAGGGACCGGTTGGTAGGACATGTTCTGAGGCATCAACGGACCACAAATTTAGTATTGGAGGGCAGCGTCGAGGGTAAAAACCGTAGAGGGAGACCAAGAGATGAATACACTCAGCAGATACAGAAGGATGTAGGTTGCAGTAAGTACTGGGAGATGAAGAAGCCTGAACAGGATAGGGTAACATGGAGAGCTGCATCAAACCAGTCTCAGGACTGAAGACCACAACAACAACAACAACGTCTTCGGTAAGGTGATACCCCGTCTGTGTGTGCTCCGCTTACATACTTTTGCCACCGCGTCACGTGCCCGCAACGCCAGGAGGCATCCAACGCCGCGGTGGGCAGTGGTTGTAATGGTTTGGTTTATCAGTGTATGCATTTCATGAAAAGTTTGATTAGAAGCCCCTTGTGAGGAATTGTTTCAGAAGGTCTTCTGAATATCTAGAAACGTGTAATCGATTTGAGATTCCCTGTCCATAGCACTAATTTCTTCGTGGGCATCAAAAGGCAATTGTGTTTTGCAACAACAATGTTTTCTGAATTCGTGCTGGGTGTGTGTCATTAGGTGGTAGGAAGACTGCCACTGGAGATGCGGCTCATTCTGGTCTCCTGTCAACACCCCTACCGGCAGGCAACCTCGAGCAAATGGTACAGACGCTGGCAGAAAATTCCAACGCTAAAATCATTGACTAACAAGTACAATGTTAAGGCAATAGTAGACAAAGGTTTGGGTAATGGACAAGATAAATCTGCAGTTTGTGCTAGACAAATAGTCTGAGGAGCTGAAGGGGTGACAACACGAACAGAACTGCTGAAAATCTTCTTGAAACGGGCTTTCGAGTTCCACTTTTTCTGAATCATTTCACAGCTCTCATTTCAGTCAGTAGTCCAATTGTAACTGTACCACCCTCTCTTTAATAATAAATATCCAACAGTCAAACTGATACGGGAGATTAGTGGAAGTTACAATAAAATAATACATAACCTGTTGTTTTTGTTGCAGCTTCTACCGTATCGAATTCTTCTTTTGAAACTTGCCAGGATCTGGATTTGCATGTGGAAAATATGTAAATAAAAGATTCAGGAGTATTTGCAGTTTTATCGTCGTTTATTTGTTCTCCACGTGATATAAGCTCCATTTCCAAAAGATCGACTGTCCAAGGTACATCAATACAGACTGAGACAAAAAACTGAGATAAAGCAGCACTGTTGCGTTCCCTTATACAGAATTTTAACAATGAATTTAAAAATAATCCATTATTAATTTGGTACAATTTTAATGTTACAATTAAAATTTGCTAAACGTAAAGAAACTGATATTACAGCTGAATGAGGTATAAAATACAAAATTGGATGAAGTAATTTTTGTAGTATCATCTGTAGTTTTAAATATGGAAATCAAGCTGAATTTTAATTACAATAATGTCTTTTGTATTATTTCAACTACGTAATTAATTACAGAATGGATTTTGTTGCCCGCATCTCGTGGTCGTGCGGTAGCGTTCTCGCTTCCCACGCCCGGGTTCCCGGGTTCGATTCCCGGCGGGGTCAGGGATTTTCTCTGCCTCGTGATGGCTGGGTGTTGTGTGCTGTCCTTAGGTCAGTTAGGTTTAAGTAGTTCTAAGTTCAAAAATGGTTCAAATGGCTCTGAGCACTATGGGACTCAACTGCTGAGGTCATTAGTCCCCTAGAACTTAGAACTAGTTAAACCTAACTAACCTAAGGACATCACAAACATCCATGCCCGAGGCAGGATTCGAACCTGCGACCGTAGCGGTCTTGCGGTTCCAGACTGCAGCGCCTTTAACCGCACGGCCACTGCGGCCGGCTAAGTAGTTCTAAGTTCTAGGGGACTTATGACCACAGCAGTTGAGTCCCATAGTTCTCAGAGCCATTTGAACCATTTTTTTGATTTTGTTACTAACATTTAATGACAGGTGAGAACTCTTGCTTTATCTGATTATATATGTAAAATTCACAAATATGGCCTCAAATTCTAGAAATTGGAAAGTTTGGTTGTGTAAGCAATGGAGAGTTAATTATAAATGTAATTACAAAGAATATTAATGACAAAGGAGGACATAAAAACAAATAACAAATGAAAATACATCGCTTGGTAATAATTCTAAGCTGTTTCACAAGGTAGTGAGGTTTTCTGTTATCGAATTTTTGGATTACCATTTTGTTAATTATAAACATTGATTTTTCACGCTTACATTTCTGCAGTCTCTAGTTATTTACTGTTACAGAATGATCACTGCAATTTTACGAAATGACGACTAATTTTGGCTAAGGCACAGGTTCTGATTAATGGTGCCAGTCAACTAACAATTAGGAATGTACTTGGTGATAAATCCTGAACGTTACATTTGATTGGACTTTAGGTCATATAGAACTATACGATACCCACTTAACTATACAGACAGTATATGATATTGGTCTAGCATCGTAATGCTGACTTGAAATTTTGGGAAGCAGTACCATTATACAATCAGCGAAGTTATGTTGGCCGGCATTACAAATATTGCAGTCTCTTAAAATTCCAGACTCCAGATAATAGCCATCGCCTTTCCCGACAGCAGTGACATGATTGGTCGGTAATTTATAATCGTAAGTGAAACCGTCATCGAGAAGTTCTACTAGTTACTTTTGAAGTGGTTGCTATTAGATATCAGGTGTGCTCTGCCAGAGTTGTATAGAACCAGAGAATAGAGTCTGCTTCACGACAGTGTCCAGTGATCCGTCTTTATAACTTTTTGACTGAGGGTGCGTATGCGTTCTCGTTCAGCCCACAGCATTACTCGGATCCTCCATGCGCAGATTTCATTTTGTTCCGCTGCCTCATGAGAATCCGTGGAGAGACGAATTCTGCACTCTAATAGTAACTATACATTTTTCGGATGTGAGGTAGCGGTTGTTACACTTTATCAGTAATAATTATTTGCATGCAGCCACTTTAAAAGAACCTGATACATTTCAGCAACACTTTTCAAGAAACAATGCTCTCATCATCATACTGCTGACACTCCGTTTGTGGAGTTCATAAAAGAGAAAACAACAGCGCGGCAGGCCGCGTCTTCTTCGACTCTGGATACCCAGAACTGTCCATTTGACGCTTCTCCTGGTGTTCCGTGGTAGTTGCGAGCTGCTAAGCCCGAGCTATCACTGTGTATGAGCAGTTTGTGTTTATGTTTCCGGAAACGTTATTCAGCCAGCCTCTAGCTGTTACTTCCAATGAATACTAAATACATGTAGCTACTCGCCCACCTTAAAATAAATCCAAAAGCTTTAAAAACTCTCATTTTGATAACATTCGTTTTCGCATTAAGAAATTTGTTGAATTTCTTCCCGTGAACGGCTTTTAATTCTTGCAGTAAGTCGACTTTTCTCTCAAGAAAGGATTTCCGAGTCCTTTTCTGCACCGTTTAAAGCCTGACTTGTTTCATATACTTTGTTGACTACGGATACTTTATAATTCGCTATTCTGAAAGCAT
The DNA here is from genome assembly GCF_023898315.1 of Schistocerca nitens. Classification (NCBI taxonomy): domain Eukaryota; kingdom Metazoa; phylum Arthropoda; class Insecta; order Orthoptera; family Acrididae; genus Schistocerca; species Schistocerca nitens. The sequence continues at coordinate 335,362,998 of NC_064621.1, forward strand.
TTTTTTATTCTTTGATTCTGATCAAACAAGCTCTTGTTGTCTGTCCAACTTACTTCGGATCACAGGAAATGCGACGTATTTTTTTATACCCCGTCCCTTAAGATTTGTTTGTCTGGCAACCGATTTCAAGTGTCGGGCATGCAAAGACGTGACACTGAACGCGTGGATCGAATTCATAAATAAAAGGAAGAGTAGGGTTTATAGTCTCGTCACTACTTCATAAAAAACTATATTCTGAAACAAATGTGCTTCTATTACATAAATAGTTATCTGTAAATAGCAAACCATAATTAAACTACAATTGATTGAGTTCACCAATAGTATACGAAGTACACAGTGATTCGAAAAGGCGAACACAATGTCAGTTTGCTAAATTTCCTGCACGATACATTTTACTTTGTCAATTGTTCGGGGCGGTCAAACTGATTTTGTTTGAATGTGTTGCTGCAGCGTATATGTAACCTAGCACAACTCCGATCCGAGTGTATAAACACCGAAGTGATCGCAATGGGTTAATGTGGCCTTCGAACGGAGACGTTTTGGTCACCCTTTCTGTATTTGAAAGAGGATATTGTAAAGTTCTTATTCTACAAGAGCGCTTCAGGACCGCATCAGTCATACCGTATACTGCGTAAACTGTAAGCGAGATGGCTACTATGCCACACAAGAAAATTTTTTTTGGAAATTTGTGGTAAGGTCTTATGGGACCGAACTGCTGAGGTCATAGGTCCCTAAGCTTACCCACTACTTAATCTAACTTAAACTAACTTACGCTAAATACAACACACACAACCATGCCCGAGGGAGAACTCGAACCTCCGACGGAGGTAGCTGCGTGGACTGTGACAAGGCGCCCTAGACCACGCGGCTATCACGCGCGACACTATACAAGATTTTTTGCATTAATGAGTACAGTAGAAGCGAGCATTTCGACGTAAGTTTAATATTGAATCTCCAAAGAGGAAGAGCATTGATCGCTGGAATAAACAATTTGACGAAACTGGCTCACTGTGTGAAGGTAAAAGACCAGGGCGACAGCGTGTATCAGAGGAGCAATTGAAGCACATTTGAGTGAACTTTGATCCGTAATGAAATCAACCCATAGAACAAGTAGCAAACTTGGACTACCGCAAAAAACTGTCCGGCCTGTATTGAGGCGCCGGTTAGTTTACGTATCTTGCCATCAATTAATGGCACAGGCTATTCGCGCAAACGCTAAGGTAAAGCGTGTAGAATTTTGTGACCGGATGGTCCGAAACATGAAAGAAGATGAATTGCTTCTGCCTCGTGTAATTTTTGGTGATGAAGACGCATTTCACCAAAATGGGAAAGTCAACAGGCACAATATTCGGATATGGTGGCTACTAAATCCCCCTCTAACATTGGCACATGAGCGGGACAGCCCCAAAGTTAATGTGTTTTGCGCCGTGTCGTTGACAAGGTTTGTGGATCTTTCGTTTTTGACGGACAGTATGGTTAACGGAGACACATCGCAGAATGCTGCAGAAGTGGCTTGTTCCTCAAATGAATGAAGGTTCAGGAGATCACACTTTCCAGCAGAACCGAGCTCCACCCCATTAACACCTGAATGTTCGATGTTTCCTGAATGAATCTCCAGCCCAATGACGGATAGGTCGCGTGGGGAATGAAGACTTAGCACTTCACATCTGGCCACCGAGGTCTCTTGATCTCGTACACTGCGAGTTTTTCTTGTGGGGGTTTGTGAAAGATACAGTTTACATACCGTATCCTTCCACAGATTTGAATGACCGAAGAAAATGTATCGCAGTTACTGTGAACTGATTGACACAAAACATTCCTCATCGGGTGTGAGATAAATTCAGGTACTGTCTAGATGTTATCCGTGCAGGCGAAGGATGGTATATTTAACATCTGTAAACTTCAATATTTTTCTCATCAAATGTAATTTACAGAATTAAATTAAACATACAGTTCAGGAAGTATAGCCAGCTGAAACTGTGTCCGTCTTTTTGAATCACCCTGTGTTTTATGTAATCTCCTTGCGAAATTCTGGTATCTGGAAGAGGTCATTATTTAACCACGAGCGGTATCCCAGCAACAGACAGCACACCTACACCAAGCAGACGGCATAAGCGCTGCCGTAGCTGTCGGCTATAAGTCTCTTTCCAAAGCAAGAAAAGCGGAGGGAAACGTTGGTGTAAGAGGATAGACACCATGCACCATAACAAAGAGAACGAGGGATTCCGAGTTGCAAGAGAAGCGCATCCTGAGGTAACTGCACCATTTTAATACCATAATTTACTTCTTGTCTTGTCGCAGGAGCTTCTGGATGACAGTGCACGTATGTTTTCTGTTTTGCTTTTCTGTTGATTTCTGTGTTCACAAGTAATTCCAGTTTAGCTCTCTAAGGCATTGCTCAGGGGTAAGCTGGAGATTTAGGCAGTCGGTAGTCAGTCATTAAAATTACTTTCTCCCTGTTTACAAATTGTTTACGGATTCGAGAATGTTGGCGTCAGATTGCAGTCGTATATCACTTAAAGTATAAACTGCAACCACGTTTTTATCAACAGGAACTCCTACTGATAAGATAAATATTTTTCAGAACTGCCCTGTGTAGACCAGGAAAATAGGCTGTTACGCCGTTTATTTAATTAGAAAGAGAACAGTGATTTCTTCCTATCTGACTCTTCCACATCCAGGGAATATAACTGCTGAACGCAGTAACTGTACTTCGTGACTCATTAATTGGTGACCAGATTAGTTCGTTCAAAAATTCTGTGAAATTGTGGAGACAGAGAAGAGCTAGAAAACAGGATTCCACTGCACAATAGCAGCAAACACTGACGGAAAAAGATTGCAACACCAAAAAATAATTAAGGGTAAATAATGAGATTTCGGGAATACATTGGAGTAGGTAACATATTTAAGTTGTTAACATTGCAAGATCACGAGTTAACGTAAGCGCGAGACAAGCCATTGCAAATGTGAATTAAAAACGGGTGTAATCGCTAGAACCTTGAATGCAAGCATGCAAACGTATATGCATTGTGTTGTACAGGTGCCGGATGTCAGCTTGTGGGATGGAGTTCCATGTCTGTTGCACTTGATTGGTCAATACCGGGATGGTTGATGATGTCTGTGGATGAGGCAGGAATTGTTGTCCGATAAGGTTGTGCTCCATTGGAGACAGATCTGGTGATCGAGTAGGCCAAGGCAGCATCTCAACGCTCTGTAGACCATGTCGGGTTACAACAGTGGTATGTGGGCGACTGTTCTACATCTACATCTACAGCTACATGGTTACTCTGCAATTCACACTTAAGTGCCTGGCAGAGGGTTCATCGAACCACAATCATACTACTTCTCTACCATTCCACTCTCGAATGGCGCGTGGGAAAAACAAACACCTAAATCTTTCCGTTCGAGCTCTGATTTATCTTATTTTATTATGATGATCATTTCTCCCCACGTAGGTGGATGTCAACAAAATATTTTCGCATTCGGAGGAGAAAGTTGGTGATTGAAATTTCGTAAATAGATCTCGCCGCAAAGAAAACCGCCTTTGTTTCAGTGACTGCCACCCCAACTCGCTTATCATATCAGTGACACTCTCACCCCTATTACGTGATAATACAAAACGAGCTGCCCTTTTTTTGCACCCTTTCGATGTCCTCCGTCAATCCCACCTGGTAAGGATCCCACACCGCACAGCAATATTCTAACAGAGGACGAACGAGTGTATTGTAAGCTGTCTCTTTAGTGGACTTGTTGCATCTTCTAAGTGTCCTGCCAATGAAACACAACCTTAGGCTCGCCTTCCCCACAATATTGTCTATGTCGTCTTTGAAATTTAAGTTGCTCGTAATTGTAATTCCTAGGTATTTAGTCGAATTGACAGCCCTTAGATTTGTTCGATTTATCGTATATCCAAAATTTATCGGACTTCTTTTAGTACCCATGTGGATGACCTCGCACTTTTCTTTGTTTAGTGCCAATTGTCACTTTTCACACCATACAGAAATTCTCTCTAGATCATTTTGTAATTGGAATTGATCGTCTGATGATTTTACTAGACGGTAAATTACAGCGACATCTGCAAACAGTCTAAGGGGCTGCTCAGATTATACCTAGATCATTTATATAAATCAGGAATAGCAGAGGGCCTATGACACTACTTTGTGGAAGGCCAGATATCACTTTTGTTCTACTCGATGATTTACCGTCTATCACTATGAACTGTGACCTCCCTGAGAGGAAATCACGAAACCAGTCAAACAACTGAGACGATTCTCCACATGCACGCAATTTGATTAATAGTCGCTTGTGAGGAACGGTATCAAAAGCCTTCTGGAAATCTAGGAATGTGGAATCGATCTGAGATCCCTTGCCGACAGCACTCATTACTTCATGGGAATAAAAAGCTGACTGTGTTGCATAAGAACGATACTTTCTAAATCCGTGTTGGTTATGTATCAATAAGTCATTTTCTTCAAAGTGATTCATAGTGTTCGAGTACTGTATATGTTCCAAAATCCTACTGCAAATTGAGGTCAGTGATATGGGTCTGTAATTCAGTGGGTTGCTTCTATTTCCTTTCTTGAATATTGGTGCGATCTGTGCTACTTTCCAGTCTTTAACCGCGGGACTGCTACGGTCGCAGGTTCGAATCCTGCCTCGGGGATGAATGTGTGTGATGTCCTTAGGTTAGTTAGGTTTAAGTAGTTCCAAGTTCTAGGGGACTGATGACCTAAGATGTTAAGTCCCATAGTGCTCAGAGCCATTTGAACCATTTTTTCCAGTCTTTAGGAACAGACCCTTCGTCAAGTGAGCGGTTGTATATTATTGCTAAGAAAGGCGTTATTGTGTCTGTATACTCTGAAAGGAACCTGATTGGTATACCATCTGGACCGGAAGACTTGCCTTTCTTAAGTGATTTGAGTTGTTTCCAGCACCTAAGATATCTACTTTTATGTCACTCATGCTAACAGCTATTCTGGTTTCGAATTCTGGAATATTTACTTCGTCTTCTTTTGTGAAGGAATTACGGAAAACTGTATTTAATAAGTCCGGTAACATTTCCATCGCTATCGCGCTGTGACGGTATTGACTGTTTTTGCCAATGGTGTACTTTACATAGGCCTACGACCAGAATCTTTTTGGGTTTTCTACCATATTTTGAGACGACATTTCATTGTGGAAACTATTACAAGCATCTCGCATTGACGTCCGCACTAAATTTCGAGCTTCTGTGAAACTTAGCCAGTCTTGGGGATTTCGCGTTCTTCTGAATTTGGCGTGCTTTTTTCGTTGCTTCTGCAACAGTGTCCTGACGCATTTTGTGTACCATGGTGGATCAATCCCGTCTCTTATTAACTTGTGCGGTATGAATCTGTCTATTGCTGTCGATACTGTATCTTTGAATTTGAGCCTCGGTCGCAGGTTCGAATCCTGCCTCGAGCATGGATGTGTGTGATGTCCTTAGGTTAGTTAGGTTTAAGTAGTTCTAAGTTCTAGGCGACTGATGACCACAGATATTAAGTCCCATAGTGCTCAGAGCCATTTGAAACAATTTCAGCCATATCCGGTCCACACTTACATAATTAGCTTGGAAGGAATGGAATCTCTCTTAGGAAGGCATCAAGCGAATTTTTATCTGCTGTTTTAAATAGATATATTTTTCGTTTATTTTTAGTGATTTTGGTTGATATGGCTTTGAGCCTCGCTACAATGACCTTGTGTTCACTAATTCCTGTATCCGTCATGACGCTCTCTATTACATCAGGATTATTTGTGGCTAAGAGGTCAAGTGTGTTTTCGCAACCATTTACAATTCGTGTGGGCTCATGAACTAATTGTTCAAAGTAATTCTCATAGAAAGCATTTAGTACAATTTCGGAAGATATTTTCCGTCTACCACCGGCTATGAACATGTATTTTCGCCAACAAATCGAGGGTAGATTGAAGTCTCCACCTATTATAACTGTATGAGTGGGGTACTTATTTGTAATGAGATTCAAGTTTTCTTTGAAGCGTTCAGATATTATATCATCTGAGTCGGGGGAGGGGGGGGGGAGGGGTCGGTAGAAGTAGCCAATTATTATTTTGGTACGGCTGTTGAGTTAACCTCTACCCATAGTAATTCGCAGGAAATATCTATTTCAACTACACTACAAGATAAACTACTACCAACAGACACAAACACTCCACCACCTACTTTAGTTAAGCTATCCTTTCTGAACACGGTTTGTGCCTCTGTAAAAATTTCGGCAGAATTTATCTCCGGCTTTAGCCAGCTTTGTGTTCCTATAACGATTTCGGCTTCAGTGCTTTCTATCAGCGCCTGAAACTCAGGTGCTTTTGCAACACCGCTACGACAATTTACAGCTACAATACCGACTGTTGTTTGGTCGATTCTCGTCGTTTCTTTGCCAGCACAACTGGTCGAATCACCAGACTAATATACAAATTTATAGTCAGGATGCGCGGGCTGGCCACGAGAGTGCGCTTGGTGTCAAACGAATTTGTATCCTAGACCATAACTCCAGATGTAGGTCCAGTGTGTCTAGCTCGCAGATAGGTTGGTTCCTAGCCCTCAACTGCCATAACCTACCAACACAAGAACGTCACTGGCACCGAGGGAGGACCAGATTTCATCACAAAACACAACAGATCTCCATCCTGTCCTCCAGCCGGCCGGAGTGGCCGAGCGGTTCTAGGCGCTACAGTCTGGAAGCGCGCGACCGCTACGGTCGCAGGTTCGAATCCTGCCTCGGGCATGGATGTGTGTGATGTCCTTAGGTTAGTTAGGTTTAAGTAGTTCTAAGTTCTAGGGGACTGATGACCTCAGAAGTTAAGTCCCATAGTGCTCAGAGCCATCCTGTCCTCCTATGAGCTCTCCTTTGGTACCACTGAAGTCTCAGATGGCGATGGTTTGGGGTCAGGGCACTGCAAGTTACAGGACGACTGGCTCGGAATGTTCCTGAAGTAACCAATTTGTAACAATTCGTTGTGTCATTGTGGTGCCAGCTGCTGCTGAAATTGTTGCTGCAGATGCAGTACGATGCGCCAGAGCCATACGCCGAACACGATGGTCTTCCCTATACATAGTGTCTCTTGGGCGTCCGGAGCCCGGTCTTCTTGCTACCGTCCATTCTTGTGACCACCGCTGCCAGGAATCATGTACAGTGGTATCATTCCTACCAAGTCTTTCTGCAGTATCGCAGAAGAAACATTCAGCTTCTCGTAGCCCTATTACACGGCTCCGTTCAAACTCAGTGAGTTGTTGACAAGGGCGACTTTGTCGCCTTAATGGTATTCTTGATTAAACTCAGTTCATCACGTCCGTCTCAAAGGTAACTGACGCTCATTACTGTTAGAGTGTGTGCTTAAAGCAAACCTGATTTTCATCCTGACAATGGAGCTACTAGCGCCACTATTATGCTACTGGTGAGAAATCTGATTAGACATCATCTTTCAGATATACACTCATCAAAAAAAGTTTTGCATCACCTCGGTCCCGAGAGTTCTGGAACCTGTACAGAAAATTAGAATAAGGGCCAACATAAACATCATTTCCGCCTTTTTTATTGCTCATGAAAACCACACACTGCTTGTTGTACCACCATACAGCGAGACCTTCAGAGGTGGTGGAAGACACCGGTACCTCTAATACCCAGTACACGTCCTCTTACACTGTGCATAACTGATTCGTCGTGGCATGCTATCCACAAAATTTTACAAATTGTTTTGGGCAGTGGCCAATAATGATTTGATAAAATTTTTCATGGGGAGCATGGGGACTATGTAAGTAGGCTGTTTAGGTTTTTATATTGGTAACGCCATGTAGCGCTATGTATGAAAATCACTGGCTGTGCTGTGTGCAGTCTGTGGCTGGTTGGCATTGTTGTAATATTCAGTATTGTAGTGTTGGGCAGTTGGATGTGAAATGCGCGTAGCGCTACGCAGTTGGAGGTGAGCCGCCAGCAGTGGTGGATGTGGGGAGAGAGATCGCAGAATTTTAAGAGCGGACGATCTGGACTTGTGTGCGCCAGAAAGAGTAAATTTGTATTACTGGATATTATGAACTGATATACTCGTATATGTTGTGACTTTTGAACACTATTAAGGTAAATACATTGTTTGTTCTTTATCAAAATCTTTCATTTACTAACTGTGCCTATCAGTAGTTAGTGCCTTCAGTAGTTAGAATCTTTTATTCAGCTGGCAGTATTGGCGCACTCTGTATTGCAATATTTTTGTGAGGTAAGTCATTCATGAAAGGTATAGGTTATTGTTAGTCAGGGCCATTCTTTTGTAGGGATTTTTGAAAGTCAGGCTGGGTTGCGCTAAGGGGACGTTTCACCAGGCATGTTGGATAAGGTTCACGTCTGGAGAACATGCTGGCCACTCTAGTCGAGCGATGCCGTTATCCTGAAGGAAGTAATTCACAAGTTGTGCACAATGGGGGGCGCGAATTGTCGTCCATGAAGACGAATTCCTCGCCAATATTCTGCTGATATGGTTGCACTATCGGTTGAAGGATGGCATTCACGTATCGTACAGCTGTTACGGCGCCTTCCATCACCATCATCGACGTACGTCGGCCCCACATAATGCCACCCCAAAACAACAGAGAACCTTCACCTTAATGCGCTCGCGGGACAGGGTGTCTAAGGCGTTCAGCCTGACCGGGCTGCCTCCAAACATGTCTCCGACGATTGTCTGGTTGAAGGGACATGCGGCACTCATCGGTGAAGAGAACGTGAAGCCAACCCTGAGCGGTCCATTCGGCATGTTGGGCCCATCTGTACGGTGCTGCATCATTTCATGGTTGCAAAGATGGACGTCGGGAATGAAGTTGCGCATCACGCGGCCTATTTCGCACAGTTTTAGTCGTAACACGACGTCCTGTGGCTGCACGAAAAGCATGATTCAACATGGTGGCGTTGCTGTTAGGATTCCTCCGAGCCATAATCCGTAGGTAGCGGTCATCCACTACAGTAGTAACCTTTGGGCGACCTGAGCGAAGCATGTCATCGACAGTTCGTGTCTCTCTGTATCTCCATGTCCGAAAAACATCGCTTTGGTTCACTCCGAGACGCCTGGACACCCCTTGTTGAGAGGCCTTCCTGGCACAAAGTAATAATGCGGGCGCGATCGAACCTCGGTATTGACAGTCTACGCATGGTTGAACCACAGACAACACGAGCCGTGTGCCTCCTTCCTGGTGGAATGACTAGAACTGATCGGATGTCAGACCTCCTGCGTCTAATAGGCGCTGCTCATGCATGGTTGTTTACATCTTTGGGCGGGTTTAGTGACATCTCTGATCAGTCAACAGTCACTACTGTGTCTGTGATACAATATTTACAGTCAATGTCTATCTTCAGGAGTTCTGGGAACCGGGGTGACGCAAAACTTTTTTTGAGGTGTGTAGAAAAACGTCTACTATCCTTCGTTTATGTCGCACAACTACTTCTTGGTGTTGCGATTCCTTTTCTCCCAGTGTGTAAATGGGCAACTGGTAGTGATCTATAAATTAAAATCTAAAAACCAACCGCATGTTAGTGGTTCTTAATGAACAACTACCTCTTTAGCAAATAGGTCGATCTGTTAACATTGCAAACGTTGAAACGATAATGCAGAACTACAACACTGGGAATACTTATCGTATTCGCACTGAATATTGTCCACCTAGAACGGAGTAACCATTATTTCCACGAGTTGTCACTGGGTGTTGTGTGATGTCCTTAGGTTAGTTAGGTTTAAGTAGTTCTAAGTTCTAGGGGACTGATGACCATAGCTGTTAAGTCCCATAGTGCTCAGGGCCATTTGACCCATGAGTAGTCGCGTTCCAAACGTGAGTATTGTTTAGGATTGGGCGACAGGGTTCGGCCTAAATGAGGGAGAAGGAGTTTGTACCTGACAATGTTGTTAAAATTTCTTTAGCACAAAAGGTAAGGACGATAATTAGTACTGAATGACGAACACTGAGTGTTTTACAAATTCGGAGAATTTCCTCAGCCTAGAATACATTTGTTCTAAGTGGGGTGTATTCAAGAAATAGCATGTCTTTTGACAGAGATGGTGGCTACGTAGCACCGTTCTGTCTATTAAAAGAACCTGTCAGTATCATCTGGTCCGCACCGTCGACTCGACACGCAGCTACTCAGGTAGAATTCCATCTGCTGTTCCGAGCCAATGCATATAATTCTGTTCAGCCCTGCTCGGCTAATAACTTGGGCGGCTTCTGCCAGTACTGCTATCCCTCCCCTGACACTAGGAACCCCATGTCCTGTCTATCTTCTACTACTATCTGCTCTTACTGCCGTGACTCTCCTAACCTTTTCCTCGGAGTGTCAGCATCCGAATTTTAATTAATTTCCCCTTCGGCCCACCAGTCCAGCGCTTGACTTAATGTTCATTCGCCCTCGCCATCCCATTGGCTCCAATAATTCACTGTTTTTCCAAAGCTGAGTAGAGGAAAATCTTGTCCTGGACCTGCTATAGGCTGTTGATGACGTATATGTGCCCCTTCTAGAGACTCTCTCCCTCATCCCTCTCTTAATCTCCCTCTGAAATGATATTTACGGCTTCCAGTGTATTTTCTTAAGTGCATCTGGTATCCTTCTTGCACCACATGCTGAAAAGATTCCTTCTCGTGACTTGAAGCACCTGAAACCTTACGTAAGCTGTAAGTAGGCTGTTTAGGTTTTTTATTGGTAACGCCACCTCTGTATGAAAATCACTGGCTGTGCTGTGTGCAGTCTGCCATTGTAGTGTTAGGCAGCTGGCTGTGAACAGGGCGTAGCGTTGCGCAGTTGGAGGTGAGCCGCCAGCAGTGGTGGATGTGGGGAGAGATATGGCGGAGTTTGGAAATTTGTAAGATATACAATGATCTGTTATGTATATTATGAGTTTTCAGCATTATTAAGGTAAATACATTGTTTGTTCTCTATTAAAATCTTTCATTTGCTAACTATGCCTATCAGTAGTTAGTGCCTTCAGTAGTTTGAATCTTTTATTTAGCTGGCAGTAGTGGCGCTCGCTGTATTGCAGTAGCTTGAGTAGCGAAGATTTTTTGTGAGGTAAGTGATTTGTGAAAGGTATAGGTTAATGTTAGTCAGGGCCATTCTTTTGTAGGAATTTTTGAAAGTCAGATTGCGTTGCGCTAACAAACTATTGTGTGTCAGGATAAGCACAGTCTCGTGTATAATTGTTAAAAAGGGAAGTTGTCGTGCTCTGGTAATTTTATCCTTGTTACGCTCGTGAAGCTTTCACCTGATATTAGCTCTTAAGACTTGGCTGTCATTTCTGTGGATACAAGACAGAATTTCAGGACGCATTTCCATTGAAGGTGAAAAGTAACCTTACGGAAGTGCCCGAGATTTATGGGAAGAATCTTAAGGAAGGAACTCATCCACGAAGGAAGTGGCTTACAAGGTGCTTGGTCGACCGATTCTTGAGTACTGTTCGCCAATCTGGGAGTCTTATCAGATAGGACTGATATAAGAGATAGAGGAGATCCAATTACGAGTTGCGAGTTTCGTCACGGGATCGTTTAGTCGGCGTGAGAGCTGTACAGAGACACTTAACATACTAAGGCAGACGTTACAAAAGAGGCGTTGTGCATCATGGAGAGGTATACCACTGAAATTTCGAGAGAGCACTTTCCAGAAAGGTTCGGGTACATATTACTTCCTCCCACATACATCTCCCTAAATGACCAAGACAGGAAAATTCGAGAAATTAGATCTAATACTGAGGCTTACCAACAAGCATTCTTCCACGTACCTTTCGCAAAAAGAACAGGAGAGGTGGGATCAGTTAGTGCTACCAGAAATACCCTCCACCACACACTGTCTGCAGAGTATGCTGTAGATGTAGAAAGAATAATTAGGCGGTAAATGGTAAGAGTAACGTGTTTGTATTATGGAGTGACGTTAACGGGCTATACCTATAAAACACTTATCAGGCAGTTGCGATGTATGTACGGAGTATTTCCACCCACTATTTCCCTAACTTTTTTTTTCTTTATTGTGATTTCATTCCCCTGCCCCATATGGGCAAGGGAGGGCTGTCAGTGGCACAGTCCGCTGCTCTTCAGCCGAGTGACATAACAACTTAAAATAAGAATAAAATGTTACATACATAAGGCGAGAAAGGGGAACTTAATACAGAAGAATGGCGGAATGAAGAGAGGAGGGGCATCAGTGGGTACACGAAGAGGCAGGAGACACGTGGGGTGGGAGATGAAGAGGGAAGACAGGGCAGGAGGGAGCACAGAGACACTGAAAGGAGGCACAAGAGATGGAGGGGGAGTAGGAGGGGAAGCCGCTCAGGAGGAGGGAGGGGGAGGAGAGGGAGCCCTGAGGAGGAGGCAGGAAGATGGGGTTAGAGTTGGTAGGAAGGGTAGATGTCAGGGCGAAGCTCATCATCCGGGAGGGGTAGACGGTGGAAGTTGCGTTGGGAAAGGAGATGGAGGGTGTGGAGATGGAGAGAGGATGGGACACAACGGTAAAGGTGCGGCAACTGGTTGGGGGTGGAGAGGAAGGGAGACACCATGGGGTGAGGGGGATCAAGGTGGCGGACAATGTATAGTGTGCGATTGTGTTCAAGGAAAAGGAGAAGGTGGGGGAAGGGGACGAGGTCGTAGAGGATGCGCATGGGGGACGGAAGGTGGATGCGGAAGGCAAGGTGGAGCACATGGCATTCGAGGATTTGGAGGGCTTTATAGAACTGGGGAGGGGCGGAAATCCAAGCTACGCTGGCATAACAGAGGATGGGGCGGATCAAGGATTTGTAGGTGTGAAGGATGGTGGAAGGATGCAGACCCCACGTCCGGCCGGACAGGAGTTTCAGGAGGCGGAGGCAGTTGTGAGCTTTGTTTTGGATGGTAAGGAGATGGGGAGTCCAAGTGAGGTGGCGGTCGAGTGTGAGGCCAAGGTATTTGAGGGTAGGAGTGAGGTGGATAGAACGGCCATAAATGGTGAGGTAGAAATCATGGAGGTGGAAGGAGCGGGTGGTGCGGCCTATGATGATCGCCTGGGTCTTGGAGGGATTAACACAGAGGAACCACTGGTTGTGCCGGCCGAAGTGGCCGTGCGGTTAAAGGCGCTGCAGTCTGGAACCGCAAGACCGCTACAGTCGCAGGTTCGAATCCTGCCTCGGGCATGGATGTTTGTGATGTCCTTAGGTTAGTTAGGTTTAACTAGTTCTAAGTTCTAGGGGACTAATGACCTCAGCAGTTGAGCATTTGAATCATTTTTGAACCACTGGTTGCACCAAGCGGTGAATTGGTCAAGGTGTGTTTGGAGGGTACGTTGGGACCGGTGAAGGGTAGGATAAAGGGCTAGGAAGGCGGTGTCATCAGCGAACTGGAGAAGATGAACAGGAGGGGGAGGTTTGGGCATATCAGCAGTGTACAGGAGATAGAGGAGAGGGGGAAGGACAGAACCTTGGGGCACGCCGGCGGAGGGATGGAAAGTACGGGAGTTGGAATTGTGGATAGTCACATAGGAGGTACGAAGGGAGAGGAAGGAAGCAACGAGATGGACGAAGTTGATGTGGAGAGCATAGGTCTGGAGTTTGAAGAGGAGCCCGGGATGCCAGACACGGTCATAGGCGTTCTGGAGTTCAAGGGAAACAAAGATAGCGGAGCGACGGGAGTTAAGTTGGAGGGAAAGAAGATTGGTAAGGTTAAGGAGCTGGTCGTCGGTGGAGAAGGAAGGCCGGAAGCCACATTGGGTAAGAGGGAAGAGGCGGTGCTGGTTAAGGTGGCGGTGAATACGGCGAGAGAGGATGGCCTCGAAGACTTTGATGAACATGGAGGTGAGGCAGATTGGACCATAGGAAAAGGTATCAGAGGGGGGTTTGTTAGGTTTAGGGAACAGCAGGACACCGGAAGTCTTCCACAGGTCGGGGTAAAATCCAGTGGAGAGGAGGACATTGTACAGGGTAGCAAGGACAGACAGGAAGGATGGAGGGGATTCCTTGAGGTGACGGTAGGTGATGCCATCATGACCAGGGGCGGTGTTGCGTTTGGAGCGGAGGACGAGTGTGATGTCTTGTGTGGTGATGGGAGTGTTGATGTCTGAGGGGGGTAACCGATCCAAGTACTGGAAGCTAGGGGCGAGTGGGGGGACAGAGGTGTCAATGCGGTCAAGGACGGTGGGCAAGAGGGAGTAATCAAAATGGGGATCGTCAGGAATGGAGAAGACCTCGGATAGGTGGGAAGCAAACCGGTTTGCCTCACTGAGGTTGTCAGGAAAGGGTCGATCGTCATGGAGGATGGGGTAATGCGGGGTGGGATGGCTACCAGTAAGGCGATGGAAGGCTGTTCCCTAACGCAAACTGGCCTGCTCATATAGCGTAACGCGCTGCTCTCTAGCTTGTGAGGGAGAAAGTTCGGCCAGATCCAGATCGTATGAGCGCTGTGGATTACGAGCGTGGATGGTGCAACGAGCAGCGTGATTTTGATTTTAGGCGGTTTCCTACGCTCGTTTAGGTAAATTCTAGACTCGTCCGCAACTTACTTACCGACAAACATATACCAACTGTTAAAATACAATAGTATTACTCACACAATACACTGACAGATGGCGCTCACGACTTGCCTTCCTTAGGTAACTGACGAAGGCGGTGATAAGAATGGCATCCCGTCCTAAAATTAAATAAAAATAAATTGCCCAAAACTTCAGTAAACTGAGCCCGTATTATACAGGATTAACGCTTACGAGAAGAAAGAAAAAGAAGTTGCCTGTCTCGAACTACTCAGCTTGACTGTCTTACATCCGTTTCAGTTTCTCGTCATTTATTAGATGACTATCATTTCCTCTCCAACCCCACTCCCCCGCTGCCCCATCCTCTTCACTCTTTTACCTCCTCTCAGACTTCCCCTCCCTTGGCAGGTCCCTCCCGGGAGTTTTTACTTTTCGTCGTGTGTGTTTTTAATGGTGTCGTCCTTCTGGTGTGGATTTGAATACTGTGGCCTCCTTTTATCTTGTGCTTGTAACTACTGTGTATTTTTCGTGCTACACACATCTAAAACTGTGTTCTCATCTTTATATGGCGTTTTTTTTAAACTGTGTCTCACAATGAAACTCTCCGTGTAAGCCTATTTTTTTAACCTCCTTTGTCTCCCCCATCATTATGTGTGTTCCCTTTCTCATCGAATTTTATATATGTATCGTTTCACCTTTTTTAATGCCAGTAATGTCCTTCGGCTGAAGAGCGACGGATTGCGCCGCTGCCAGCTCTCCCGTGCCCATATGGGGCAGGAGAATGAAATCACAATAAAGGGAGAAAAAGACTATCAGTCTGGTTTTAGGAAAGATAAAGGTACTAGATAGGCAGTTCTGACGTTGCGTTTGATAATGGACGCAAGACTGAAGGAAAATCAAGACACGCACATTGGATTTGTCGACCTGGAAAAAGCAATCGACAATGTAAAATGGGGCAACATGTCCGAAATTCTGTGAAAACTACATGTAAGCTGTGTGGAAAGACAGGTAATATACATTGTATACAAGAACCAAGAAGGAACAATAAGACTGCATCATCAGCAGCGAAGTGCCCGGATTAAAAAGCGTGTAAGACAGGGATGTAGTCTTTCGCCCCTACTGTTCAGTCTACAGTTCGAAGAAGCAATAATGGAAATAAAAAAAAAAAGTTCAACGGTGAGATTAAAACGCACGGTGAAAAAATATCAGTGACAAGATTCGCTGATGACATTCCTATCTCACTGAAAGTGAAGAAGAATTACTGGATCTGTTAAATGGAATGAGTAGAATATCCATTGTGACTAAACCGGAGAAAGACCAAAGTAACGAGAAGCAGCAGAAATGAAAGTAGCGAGAAACATAGCATCAAGCAACGAAATAGACGAAGTTAAGGAATTCTTTTTCCTTGGAAGGAGGACATAAAAAGCAGACTAGCACAGGTAAAGAGGGCATTCCTGGCCAAGAGAAGTATACTATATCAAACACAGGCTTTAATTTGAGGGAGAAATTTCTGAGAATGTACGTTTGGAGCAAAGCACTGTGTGGTAGTGAATAGCTGACAGTGGAAAAACCAGAACAGAAGAAAATCGAAGGGTTTGAGATGTGGTGCTACGTAAGAATGCTGAAAATTAGGTAAACTGATAAGATAAAGAATGAGGAGGCTCTCCGCAGAATCGGTGCAGAGAGGAACTTATGGAAAACTCTGATAACGAGAAGGAGCAGGATGATGGGACATGTCTTAAGACTTCAGTGAATACCTTCCGTCGTACTAGAGCGGGCAGCAGAGACTAAAAACTGTACGGGGAGACAAAGATTTGAATACATCTAGCAAATAACTGAGGACGTAGAGTACAAGTGATACTGCGGAATGAAGAGGAATTCGTAGCAGGCCACATAAAACCAGTCAGAAGACTGTTGACTCAAAGAAGAGATGAATTTGTGCGTACGAATTTGGGACAGCTCATAGAAAGATGTCTGTACTTGTGCTGTTATGCCGTACATCGCATGCTGTAACCCCTGAGATCATAATGAACTCAGTGTCGGATACAGTCACGATATCCGTGCACATTTCTTTTACACACTGCGGCAACAGCGCTCCAAGCGAATAGAAAGCTATACTTCTCAATACGATACAGGATGAGAGCGGTCAGTCTCGTTTATGTTGATTTGTATTATAGTTATTTCAGTAGGGAGCTAATATAGTGCCATAAAAATCGGGAATGACCAAAAAACAGCGGCACATTTATCTTTCTTTAGTTTCCTAAGAACTCTGGGAGGCATGTGTGGTGTCACCGCCAGACACCACACTTGCTAGGTGGTAGCCTTTAAATCGGCCGCGGTCCATTAGTATACATTGGACCCGCGTGTCGCCACTGTCAGCGATCGCAGACCGAGCGCCGCCACACGGCAGGTCTAGAGAGACTTACTAGCGCTCGCCCCAGTTGTACAGCCGACTTTGCTAGGAAAGGTTCACTGTTTACAGACGCTCTCATTTGCCGAGACGATAGTTGGCATAGCCTTCAGCTACGTCATTTGCTACGACCTAGCAAAGCGCCATTACCCGTTTATATTCAGTGTAATAATGTCTAAACAAAAGCGATGTTCTCCAGTTGTGGATTAAAGTTAAGTATTCCAAGAACTACGTTCTTTTCTTTATAGGATAATTACTTTACCTTGTTACAGACCTCACGCCAATCTGCGTGAGCTAAACGCGTGTATTTCGGCCTCCTCTAGCAACACGGTGTTGGCTCTTCTGCCAACACTACAGCATGAAACTATATATTACAGGGCACTTCATTTACGATTCTCTTGTAACCTACAGGCATTTAATGAAGACGTAGTTTTCTTCAGAAAAAAGGTAGCAAATACCGGATGACCTGACATTTTGTAGAAAGGCGTCGTATATCTTCTCAACAAAGTCTAATTTTCCTCATTACACTCTCAGTTAAATCAAGGAATATGGAATGTAATAAATCTGTACGGAAAGCAATACCTACATTATTTAGCATACAAAAGAAGCCACCACAGCGGTAGGTGAAGGTAAAACTACACAGACGTGATAATTGAAAGTCAAAAGCAATAAAACTATTTCCCAGCACAGAAGATATCAATTCCATAATTATTATGTGATTCTTCAGTTTCTCCCGTCGTATTTCTTGCTCGAATAGTTCACGGGTGTACTGCCGGTCCATAGTGTCCAACGGGCACAATATTTCGGCGATCAGACATATCACCATCGTCAGTTGCTACATTTGAGCTATAAACACATTCGCTTTTGAAGTAAAAGCAATTACATTTACAAAAGCATTCGTGTGTTGGAAAGTCGAGTGAATTGTAAGAATGTGCTAATCATTAGTCTCCTTACAAAATTGTTATGTGTCAAAGAACCTATAGTAATAAGAACGGGCAGTATATGGTTATTCTGCACGAAATAAGCCTTTACATCAGTGCCGGATTAAAACAGTGCGGGGCTCGTGGCAAATGTTAAGATGAGGCTCTTGGTTTGCTTTAGGCCTCGAAGTTTGGGATATAAAATAAAACAGAGCTTTACTTGGTCCCAAAACGATAAGGTACAGTTTCTTTTATGGTTATCGTTATACGAATATTTAAAATATAAATTCCTTTCTCAGCTAGAGAAAATACATTTCCGGAAAAAATTAGTACTCCCGGAAAGGCAACTCCGATTTTGATCCGATGATGGCCTATGCCACCCGGGATATGATATATCTACTGAGAATGGTTTCAACGTCGTCCGCCAACAGATAGCATAGTGGTGTAACTACCAGAGCGCCATCTGTGTACACCCTTTAACAAGGAATGGTCACAGCCGGAAGGCTCAGCGTGGTGCAGACGTGTGAGAGAAGGCGCGCAACCATTCACGGAGACGCACTCGTCCTTTCTACAGCGAACCGAGCGAGTTTGAAAGGGGTCAAACTGTGGCCTTCCGAGGGGCGAGACGATCCTTTCTGAGAATTGTCACACAAGTTGGTCGTGCTACATCACATGTGCAACGATTCTGGTACCAGTGGTCACGTGCATATTCTCACGACCGCAGACGAGGTTCCGGACGTGCGTGCAGGATACACGCCCGCAAGGAACGTATTGTTGTGAGGGCAGCTGTTGTAGACCGTACAGCTATCACAGCACAGATAAGGGAGCTTGTGAGTTCAGACGTGTCAATACGAATTGTTGTGAACCGGTTATTAGCAGTGGGACTACGGGCAGAAACACCTTCTTCCACTCACGCCACTGCATCGACGTGCACGATTCAAGTGGTGCCATCAGAGGAACACATGAAAGATGGAATGGCGTGCCGTGGCCTTCAGCGATGAAAGAAGATTCAGAGTGCACGCAAATGATGGTCGCTTGCGCATACGATGTAGACCTGGTATGCTCTGTCTCGTAAAGTACATTCGTCCAACACTCGACTGGTCCCATCTCAGGCCTTATGGTCTGAGATGCGATAAATTACAACTCTCGTTCACCTTTGGTGTTTCTGAAGGGGACGCTAACCAGCTCTTGGTATGTGCAGAATGTTGTTAGACCCGTTCCTTTGCCGCTCTTGCAAGAGGAAGGTGATGTACTGTTCCAACGGGGTAACGCTCGCCCACACACTGTACGTGAAACACAACGTGCTCTGCAAGATGTGCAGTAACTTTCCTTGTCAACACTATCTCCAGACTTCTCTCCAATCGAGCACGTGTGGGATATAATGGGACGACATGTGACTCGTGCGACTCGTCAACCGACAATTCTTAAGCTATGTGAACAGGTCGAGCAAGCGTGGAAAAACGTATTCCAGGACAGTATTCGCCATCTGTAAGATCGTCTGTATGCCAGAGTCAGCGCCTGCATTGCTGTCAGTGGAGGCTAAGCCACATACTAATATGGGTGTTTCAGCATGGCTCAATACCTGGTATCTCAGAACGGCTTGTGCTACTGATCTGTAAATCTAGTCATTTCATGTACTCCATGTACACTTTTTCTTTCTTTCTTGGGGCCTTTGTCCCACTCGAACACAGGATGTAAGTAGTGTACCCCAGCTGTCTGCATCTAGTGTAAGTCATGAAACAGTGCGAACGTTTTCAAATGTCTGTGAGTCGTGTAACTGAGGCGGAATGTGAGGACCACCCAGTATTCACCTAGTGGGATGTGGAAAACCACCGAAAAACCACATCCAGGCTGGCAAGCTACCGGCCCTCCACGTTAATCTGCCGAGCGTATTCAATCCGGTGCCGGCGCGCCTACCCGGGTCCACGAAGAAGAGCATTTGCGCTCTCGGCTACCCTCGCGGGTCGTACTCCATATAAACTGTTGCAACAGTAAATCTTGAGTGAAATGAAACCCCTAAAAGGGTTTACTAATTTTTTTCCGGCGGTGTATAAACGCTTCGTAGCTGCAGTCACCTTTTTTTAAATGCAAATTCGAGCAAAGTAATAAAGTTGATACAATGATTGAAATAAGGCACCATCATTAATTTATTGTGCTTCTTTCTAACGGTTACTGCCCCGATACCTTTCTATGCGTCATAGACCTAAAAGATATGGCGATGACTTCACAACAGCGCAGTTAGTCAGCGCTAAAGACACGCAGTGCTCTGCCTTCAGCTCCGCCAACCACTTTTTTTAAGACGTTAGTGTCATGTTAGTCATACATGACGCACTAGGTTAAAGGTAAAGCTAAAAGTCATAACATTATACTGGCCCATCCTACGTGCTATCATTTGACTCGGTAGGTATCCTTATACTTCCAGCATACAACGAGAACATACAGCACCTGTAAAGTAATTTGAATTCATTAAAATTTTTCCGAGTCGTGGGTGTAAAATTACATTTATGTCTCGTTCGGCACATGAACGCCGCGTAGTCTTGTATATTGATCTAGCAGTATAACATAGACTGGTTTGGAGAAGAACCAGAACAAAGATCTCCAGTGACAAATACAGATAAAAGTTGACAGCTTCAAAGGGCGTCGTTAGGGGGCGACGAAACACGTAGACTCAAAATATGACGCGGATATTTAAGTCGCACTACTATATATCTTCCTAGTGGAAGTCCCTATTGAACCGGAACAAAGATCTCCAGCGACAAATACAGATAAAAGTTGACAGCTTCAAAGGGCGTCGTTAGGGGGCGACGAAACACGCAGACTCAAAATATGACGCGGATATTTAAGTCGCACTACTATTTATCTTCCGAGTGGAAGTCCCTGTTGTAAGCTCCTCCGTAATGAATAGCTGTATTAGCCTGTAACAAAAAGAGATGATACTGACTCAGAGACAATAGAAACAATATCCATCCACAAGGAAGAAATTTAACAAATATCACATCGTAAAAATGATTCCATTCACATCAAAATAAAGACGCTTGAGGATATTTGAAATCCCTACCCACTCACCGGGTAAAAAAAAAAAAAATCACAGAAAAACAAGCATACTTGCTCTAAGCAGGGCCGTAGTTATCTTCCACAGCAGTTAGCTTATGAAATATGGAAGCTACAAACAAAAAGATCGTCATAAGGAAATGTACCGATATTTTATAAGTAAAGTGCGATCTCTAATCTATGGCAAGATAAGAGGTAACGAAGGTTCAGTCGTGAAAGTGCGACCTTTGTTCTATGGCCAGATGAGAGGAAACAAAGGTTCAAATGTAGAAGTGAATTACTATAAGTAGTAATTTATTAATGTAAAAATTGTGACATGAACTATTTTGTAATACACACGGTCGGTCCCTTTGATGTGACCACCACCTACGTTCGACGTCTGCTTGTAAGAACTACTCACAGACGGCAGGTGGCGGAACAAGTGCTGAACGGTATATAAAACGCGTCGGGAGGAGGGGGGAGAGCAAAACTGTGCAGTCTTGTAATGCGGAATCGGAGATATTTATCTGTCGTCAAATAGGGCATACTCACTGACTTTCCAATCAGGAGTGGAAGCATTTCCGAAACGCCTAAGTTTGTAAACTGATAGCGTGATAGTGTGCCACTGTGGTTAAAGCATATTGCGCATGGCACACTGGTGCTACCCTTGGCAACTGCGGTGCACTGCGGGCCGTACATGACAGGGGTGAACGATGGCTGAGGAGATGTGTATGGACGAACAGACGTGCAACTGTTGAGCAACTGACCGCCCAGTTGAACCAAGCGGCCGGCCGGCGTGGCCGAGCGGTTCTAGGCGCTTCAGTCTGGAACCGCGCGACCGCTACGGTCGCAGGTTCGAATCCTGCCTTGGGCACGGATGTGTGTGATGTCCTTAGGTTAGTTAGGTTTAAGTAGTTCTACTTTTTAGGGGACTGATGACCTCAGACGTTGAGTCCCATAGTGCTCAGAGCCATTTTTTGAACCAAGGGTCTACCAACAATGTCTCCTGAACGATCGCTCAGCGGATGTTTCTAAGTATGGGCCACCACAGCAGTTACCTTGTTCATGCACCCATGCTGTTCATCGGCGACGCATGGTGGAATTTGCACGCCAGTACCGCAACTGGACATCCGGTGAGAGGTGACAGGTGGCCTTGAATCACATTATGCTGCATCCGACCGAAGGGAAACACCCTGCAAGATTCGTCGGAAGGGTCCAAGCCAGAGGAGGAATGTTTTCGTGGCACTCTATGGGTGGTTGCGTCATTCCGAAAGGCACAGTGGATCAAACAAGTATGTATCTAACCTTGCGGACCATATCCAGTCCTACATGCAGCTTGTTTTCCTTCGGCACGATGGTACCTACCAGCAGAACAATGCAACGTGCCACACAGCTCGCAGTGTACGTGCGTGGTTCTAAGTTCACTAGAATGAGTTTACCGTACCCTCTGGCCGCTAAAATCGACGGATTTAAACTTAATCGAGAATCTGTGGGACCACCTCGATCGGGCTGTATGCGCCTTCGGTCCTCAACCAAGAAATCCAACGTAGCTTGCCACGGAAGTGGAGTTGGCATGACTTCAAATCCCTGCCCTTACTTACCAGAATCTCACTGAATCTCTTTCCGCACGTCTCGCAGCGGTCCACCTGCAAAAGGTGGTTATTCAGGCTTTTGACAGAGGCACTATAATCTGACTGGACAGTGTAAAATTACCACTAAAAGAAAGAAGAGAATTTAATTAAAAAACCCTTATGCACCTCATCCATTATTTCTTCCGCTGAGTATTGCGCAGTACTGTTTTGGAAATAAGCACTAGGAAAATAAGGAGATTAGGATTTAACCACTCGTCGTCGATGTCATCAGAAATTTAGCATGTTATCAGTTAGGTTAATGAAGGAATGCGGCCGTATCCTTTTCGAAGAAACCATCACGCATTCACCTTACTTATTTAGGCGTGCTACGAAAAAACTAAACCATTGCACTCGAACAGAGTTTTGAACACTGCTCCTCGCGAATGCGAATAGCTGTTCTAAAAACAAGAGAAAATGCTTCTCAAAAACGAATTCAGTTTATATCTTGGCAAATGAACGATATTTTGGTAGTATTTGGCCCAACAGTTTTTACTTATTATTTCATCGTGCTGTTAATTATACTGGACAAACAGTTCGACGAACACTCATAATCATAAATTAAGGATAATACTGATACATGGTGAAACAACGCTCTGGTGGGCGGTTTGCGGGTTTAAATCACCTCGCGGTATGACCATGCGATGCATTTGACCTGCGGTCGTCTCATGGTGGCATTGGCAGCAGTCCACATACGCAGAGGTGTGTTGGTGCATCTCAGAGTACGATGCGGCGAGTAAGTGTGCAGACGTTATCAGGCGTGCTAATGGTGACTGTGTGCTGAAAATGACTCAAAGAACACATATTGATGACGTTATGAGGAGTAGAATACTAGGGCGACTGGAGGCTGGTCAAACACAGTAGGACGTAGCACGGGCCCTCTGTGTGCCACAAAGTGTAATCTCAAGATTATGGCAACGATTCCAGCAGATAGTAAACGTGTCCAGGCGCTACAGTACGCGACGTCCACAGTGTACAGCACCAGAAGAAGACCGATATCTTACCATCAGTGCCCGCAGATGGCCACAGAGTACTGCAGGTAGCCTTGCTCGAGACCTTACCGCAGCCACTGGAACAGTTGTCTCCAGACACACAGTCTACAGACGACTGAACAGACACGGTTTATTCGCCCGGAGACCTGCAAGGTGCATTCCACTGACTCCTATTTACAAGAGAGCCCGTAAAGCCTGATGTCAAGAACACAGTACATGGTCACTGGAACAGCGGTCCAAGGTTATGTTCACGGACGAGTCCACGTACAGTCTGAACAGTGATTCTCGCCGGGTTTTCACCTGGCGTGAACCAGGAACCAGATACCAACCCTCAAATGTCCTTGAAAGGGGCCTGTATGGAGATCGTGGTTTGATGGTGTGGGGTGGTATTATGTATGATTGGTGCACGTACACCCCTGCATGTCTCTGACAGAGGAACTGTAACAGGTCAGGTGTATCGGGACGTCATTTTGCACCGCCTTTTCAGGGGTGCAGTGGGTCCCACCTTCCTCCTGATGGATGATAACGCGCGGCCCCACCGAGCTGCCATCGTGGAGGAGTACCTTGAAACAGAAGATATCGGGCGAACGGAGTGGCCTGTCTGTTCTCCAGACTTAAACCCCATCGAGCACGTCTGGTATGCTCTTGGTCGACGTATCGCTGCACGTCTTCAAACCCCTAGGACACATCAGGAGCTCCAACAGGCTCTGGTGCAAGATTACCCCAGCAGCTGCTCGACCACCTGATCCAGAGTATGCTAACCTGTTGTGCGGCCTGTGTACGTGTGTATGGTGATCATATCCCATATTGATGTCGGTGTAAATGCGCAGGAAGCAGTGGCGTTTTGTAACACATGTGTTTCGGAACGATTTTCTCAACTTATCACCGATACCGTGGTCTTACAGATCTGTGACGTGTGTGTTCCCTGTGTGCCTATGTTATTAGCGCTAGTTTTGTGTACTGCCACATTGTGTGACACCACATTCTGCAATTATCGTTAATTTATGAGCATGAGTGTAGTAGTTTTTACGCCTAGCAGATAATGTAGACAGACTGAAGAGGACGTTGTGTATTGTGGGTCGTATAATAAACCGGTAAGCATAATTTGTAATCTGGAAATCTGCAATATTAACATTATGTACATTCGGAGTTGTCGCCATCCAACGTAATAAGTGCTTTGCTGTAACACTGTTCTGTGGAACCGAGTGAGGAGGCGCAATGGTTAGCACCGAGGACTCGCCTGCGGGAGGACAACGGTTCAAAACCGCATCCGGTCATACAGGTATAGGTTTTCCATGGTTTCCCTAAACCAGTTCAGGCAAATGTCGGATGGTTCCTTTCACAATGGCACAGCCAATTCTCTTACCCAGCCTTTCGTAATCGGAATCTGTGTTTATTCCCTGGTGACGGTGCTGTCGACCGGACGTTGAACTCTAGTCTTCCTCCCTTGTTCTATGGGACACCCTCACTTTCGAATGATGATGATTGTCTGGTGATTTGAATTATCCTGTCACGTTTCATACAGCAAGGTCAGTGCTTTTATGCTAGCGAAATCAAGACACAAAGCCAAAGCTACAAGCAGACTGATGACATACGTTTTCACTCTTCGTATTACCCAGATATTTTAAGGATAGAAGTCTTAAAAAAGATTTGAATGAAGGCTTATAGACTTGACTACGGGGAAAGTAGTGTTAAGTCTACAGATAAAGGAAAGATGGAACATTTTTAGATAGCGGAACAGGTAATGGAAGAATTACCGTTCATAAATGTGCATATAGAAACGGTTTCCAATATCAGATTTCGCAGACGATGTTAACAATATGTGAAAAAATGAGAAAAAAGTAGAGCGGTTGAGCAGGATTAGTTTTACTCTTTTCTGTGAAAGAATGAGTTTAATTTGTTTCTTGCATTATATTTATGAATTATTTTCAAATAATATCTGATTGCTTACAGCGAATTTCAGAAGAGAGCAAAACATTGTGTGCCCGTTGTTAATATGCCTAATTTTAGACTGTTGCCTGCAAGAAGTTCGGTCTACCTCCTTAACTCAGTGGTCAACTTGTCTGTCTCTCATACGGAGGACTCAGGTTCGCTTCCCGGTTATATCAGGGATATTTCATTGTTGGGAGGACTGGACCAGGTTGCACTCAGCCTCGTCTTGCCAATGGAGTAGCTGCTTGAGTGAGAAATAGCGGCTCCAGGGTGAAGAGAGCCGACAACGGCCTGGAGAACGGTGTACTGACTTCATGACCCTCTGTGCCGCATCCAAATGGCGTCATTGGCAGAGGATGACATGGCGATCGGTTGGCCCCGATTGGTCCGTCTGGGCCAGAACGCGGAGCATGAAGTTCGAGGATGGATGTCACATATCATCCTTAAGCACGTTTCTGTGCAATGAATGCTTTGTGTCTATGTTTGCAGTTCTAATGGTTCCATCACCAAATCCACTAATTATACACTACTGGCCATTAAAATTGCTACACCACGAAGATGAGGTGCTACAGACGCGAAATTTAACCGACAGGAAGAAGGTGCTGTGACATGCAAATGATTAGCTTTTCAGAGCAATCACATAAGGTTGGCGCCAGTGGCGACACCTACAACGTGCTGACACGAGGGAAGTTTCCAACCAATTTCTCATACACAAACAGCAGTTGACCGGCGTTGCCCAGTGAAACGTTGTTGTGATACCTCGTGTAAGGAGGAGAAATGCGTACCATCACGTTTCCGACTTTGATAAAGGTCGGTTTGTAGCGTATCGCGATAGCGGTTTATCGTATCGCGACATTGCAGCTCGCGTTTGTCGAGATCCAATGACTGTTAGCAGAATATGGAATCGGAGGGTTCAGGAGGGTAATACGGAACGCCGTGCTAGATCCCAACGGCCTCGCATCACTATTAGTCGAGATGACAGGCATCTTATCCGCATGGCTGTAACGGATCGTGCAGCCACGTCTCGATCCCTGAGTCAATAGATGGGGGCGTTTGCAAAACAACAACCATCTGCACAAATAGTTCGACGACGTTTGCAGCAGCATCGACTATCAGCTCGGAGACCATGGCTGCGGTTACCCTTGTCGCTGCATCACAGACAGGAGCGACTGCGATGGTGTACTCAACGACGAACCTGGGTGCGCGATGGCAAAACGTCATTTTTTCGGATGAATCCAGGTTCTGTTTACAGCATCGTGTTTGGCGTCGTCGCGGTGAACGCACATTGGAAGCGTGTATTCGTCATCGCCATATTGGCGTATCACCCGGCGTGATGGTATGGGGTGCCATTGGTTACACGTCTCGGTCACCTCTTGTTCGCACTGACGGCACTTTGAATAGTGGACGTTACATTTCAGATGTGTTACAACCCGTAGCTCTACCCTTCATTCGATCCCTGCGAAACCCTACATTTCAGCAAGATAATGCACGACCACATGTTGCAGGTCCTGTACGGGCCTCTCTGGATACAGAAAATGTTCGACTGTTGCCCTGGCTAGCACATTCTCCAGATCTCTCACCAACTGAAAACGTCTGGTCAATAGTGGTCGAACAACTGGCTCGTCACTATACGCCATTCACTACCCTTGATGAACTGTGGTATCGTGTTGAAGCTGCATGGGCAGCTGTACCTGTACACGCCATCCAAGCTCTGTTTGACTCCATGCCCAGGCGCAGTAAGGCCATTATTACGGCCAGAGGTGGTTGTTATGGGTACTGATTTCTCAGGATCTATGCACCCAAATTGCGTGAAAATGTAATCACATGTCAGTTCTAGTATAATATATTTGTCCAACGAATACCCGTTTATCAGTCGCATTTCTGCTTGGTGTAGCAATTTTAATGGCCAGTAGTGTACATAGGGCAAATATTGCTGAAACCAAGTATTTGAAAAGATCTATAATATGAGAATTCTAATTGACGTTCTGATAAATATGCGCACCTGGCAATTTTGTTTGGTCAGTTTTACATATTTCCTTCCCTCCCGTGCTGTATTGTTATTGATGATCATACTGGGTGGGTACAGTAAAAGTGCACCTACTCACAGAAGTCCATTGTGGGTTGTAATTATCGTATTGCATCGAAACTTGGTAGGTATTCTAATGCATTAATGCAGAACCGATTTACGCTGGAAAAAAAATTAGTTCCAGTTTTGGCCACCAGGTGCAAATATCTGGCGCTGTACAGCTTCTCGACGATGTCCTCGGCGCTCATATTAAACAAACTGTCTAAGTCGTAAATAATAATGACATAAACATTATGATTTTCTCACTTGTTGACCCTTTCTGCCTACGTCCTGTTCCTAATCCATTACATAGGGAAACATTTTGACAATTCTTTCTTATATTCACAGCGCCAGATTTGCACCTGGTGGCCAGAATTGCAATTTTTTTTCAGTGTTACTCGATTGCACGTTAATGCATTACAACGTTTATCAAGTTTCGCTGCCGTACGATAATCACAGTCCACAGTGGACATCTGAGAGAGTAACTACACTTCAGTTATACCATTCGGCATATCCTGCATTGCACAGAATCGAATTAAATGCGGTTTTACTAAATGAAGAGATGGACTGTTTACTGAGAAACAACCAGTAATACTTTTGAATATTTTACTGCTCTGTTGGTCTCGACTGTCACGCATGCATCATCAGAAAAGAGCACTATTTCACGTCCCTCCGAAACTATCGATCTCTGCAATATCCGCCGTCAGCGTCCGGTTTTAGTTTCTAGCATATCAGTCTAACGCACAGCTGTAGTACCAATAGATCCGGAAGCCCAAAGCGCAGCCACCTGGCATTTACAGTCGCGTCGGTGCACTACTGCACTCGCGCGTACGCTACTTGCAGGTGACGTAATGCTACGTCGCTACGGCGCGCCAGATCTGCGTTGCGTGGTAGAGTGGTGGCGGGGGTGGGGGGAGGGAAAGGGGGAGGGGTTGCTCCGCCACTAGAGACGGTCAGTCGCCGTTCGTGAACCGCGCAGCGCACATAGAACTCTGCGGTGAGCCATCGCGTTGGGGACATCATGAAAGTTCCACAGCAGAACGTAAGTTACTTCGTCGGTTTTTTATTCACTGCTGTCCCCAGTAACTGTTCTCACATATCAAATACCTGTCATTATTCCACAACTGCGATCGAAGATCTGATACGTCCAGCGTCTTGGCTGTACCTGTGTACAATACTAAATCTTTTTCCATCTCCTTCTCCATTTCAGCTACACAACTCAGTATCAAAGTATACAGTAACCTGTGACATATCCAGTGCTACTCTGCACTGAAGAGATCAATTTTTATCTGTTATCATCGCCTTACTTCCTTCTCGGCGTATCCCAGCTGTTTGCCTTCTGTGCAGCAGTACACCAGTATCTCTGTCACATGTTCACCACTGTCCATTTTGTCATTATGTCCGTATATTTCTGTTTTTCGTCTTCCATCTCATCTGCTAAGCTTGTCCTATTATTTCTCATTCTTCTCCAGTCCAGTCAACTTATCTATATTTGATTCCTTCCACACTGCTGCCATACATTTCTGTTGGATGTTATTACATTAAACATAAACATAATAAAGACAGCGCTCAAAGACTGACATTTCTTAAATTCCATAATTTCATTGATATATGTATTGTTATTATTATTATTATCATTTTGTACTGGTCACTTACTACTAGTATTACAATCTCAGTTGATAGAAGTTGTCTTGTTGGATGTAAGATAGTTCTTGGAGGCCCCTCTCTCGCCAAGTGAAACAAATTCTTAATAAAATGACGTTAGGACCGACAACAGAGTGAATGGTGATGATACTCCTGCATAGCTACTGTTGTATTAGGAGCAGACGGTAGCGGACTTCTTTCCACGTAGTCATTTGTTTCCATTTCCGTATTCCACAACAGAATCTTTACCCCTAAAATATCTGTCACCGAGAAAGA
Organism: Schistocerca nitens; assembly: GCF_023898315.1. NCBI lineage: Eukaryota > Metazoa > Arthropoda > Insecta > Orthoptera > Acrididae > Schistocerca > Schistocerca nitens. The sequence continues at coordinate 335,392,378 of NC_064621.1, forward strand.
CTAAGTATTAATATTAATGTATTTGTTTGGTTACGTATTGCTGAATTACTGACTTTTTTTAATTAAACCATGAAACACTGTAACATATTTACTTGCGTTATATTTTATCACAACGCATCAGAATAAAACTGTACGGCTATTCTGTTAATACTGACACCCAATATGCAATAACGTGCTCTTAGAATTATTTTTAGTGGATACGCATACAGGGTGTTCCAGAGGAAAGGTCAATATTCAGGGTTACGACAGGAACAATCATTCAAAGCAAAGAAGTCTAGTAAACATGGGATTTAAATGCATGTCCTAAGAGCCAAGAGCAGTTCTTCATCCTCGATACTGTGAAGAACGTCTCTCCTATTGCAAGCTCTTTGCCTTCCAAACTTTGCGAGGAGGCGGTATGGACCGAAACAAGAAAAAACGTGTGTAGTAAACATATTCTAAAATGCATACCTTAGGAGCTGTGAGCACTTGTTCAGTAGGAGAGGTGTGTTTCACAGTAGCGAAGATGAACAAGTGCTGATGCCTCTTAAGGCATGACCTTTAGAGCTCATGTTTACTAGACTTCTTTTTTATTTTTTGTTCCATACTTCCACTTTTCAAAATACGAAAAGCGTAAAGCTAGGAATAGAAGATATGCGTTTCACAATATGGAAGAAGAGCTCATAGCTCTTACCGTATGCATTTTAGAGCCCGTGTGTAGTAAAATTTTTTGCTTCGAAAAATTGCTCTGTCATAGTCCTGGACACTGACCATTCCTCCTGGGACAACTTGTATATACATGGGCTGATTCAGCTAAACTGTTCCCCTCAAATGTTGCCGAAACGTGTCAGATACATCATTCTGTTTCCTCCTGCATGATACGTGAGGAAGTCTTGAGTAAATGACACACATATAGTCTCTTTTGACAGCCATATTAATTACAGCGATACCGATATCGGTTTCGCTTTGTTAACTGACACTGCTCCTAGTGCCGTGGTTCTCTTTTTTGAGTGTTGTGTCAAAAGAGTGATAGCTTTTGGGGATTTTTTCTTCTTGAGTGGCAAGGTGTGAGAAATGGTTTCACTTTATTGTGTATTCGCTTGCAAAGGGGCTTGGGCTCTCTACGGGTTCTTAAGTCCTTTTGAGGGTGTTGGTTAGGTAGTCGTACGAGTGATGGACAGTAACTACACCGAATAACAGAAGATTATATCGTTTTTGATGGTAATTTGGGGGTGCAATAATGGCTCGAGGCACCTTGAATTTGTGCCATTGTTGTGCTAGGGCCTGGCCTACGCTCGCAAGTTGGTGGACATTTCCCCGCTACTCGTCTAATTTGTGAAAAAGACTAGTTGCCTGGTCTTTTATTTTCTCAGCGACGTATTTTACTCCAGTCAGTTCGTGTATTTCTCTAGTCCCGGCCGACCGTGGGGCGCCTAGACACCACTTCAAACATCTGTTCTGTAATGGTTGCAAACTACGTGTATTAGAGTCACATGTTGTTCCCCAAGATGTCGAGCCGTACAGCAGGGAGGGTTGTACCGTTGCCCTATGAAGTTTTCATTTCGTTGACGGGTTTAGATTCCTGCTCGTGAAAAACGGAGTGAGTGCTCTGATAATTTTCATTGCCGTAGTTCTACAAGAGACGAATTCAATGGTGTTTCACTATAAAAAATTCGATTGCTCGTTTTGGAACAATTACAGTATTTAGAACTTAGGTTTTATCTGTTTTGAACTTGGAACCGATTGCTGTCTTATGCGGAAGTATGTTGTTTCATACACAGATAAGAAAATAAGTCTCGCCGGACAAGGAAGAAACAGTGTTGCACCGGCGCGGTACCGGTATAAAAGGAGCACAAAGGAAATGTGGCTTTCATTCTGTCTGCGTCGTTCATGTGTGCTGACTGCTGGTTACTCTGAAAAGAGTAAATGTCATTCACAAGCCAACAGAAACTAGACGTGCTACTTCTTCAACGAGAATACAAAAGGAACGCAAAGAGAAGCACTTGAGTTGTACGCACACAGAGGTGTCCCGTCAGACGGTACGCATCAGGAATGACAGTTCAGCGAATGGACAAAAAATTGTTTAGGAACGGCACTGGAATACTATACAGCGGGTACGGAGCAAACCTGCAATGAGCGAACTGAATGAAACACAAGTTCTGGCAGCTGTTGTTCATTATCCATATGGTAGCTCCAGGGAAACTGCGAGTGCCAATGGAATAAGCCAGCCCGGGGTTGTTCACATCTTCCGTTCGTACCGTATGTCACTCCACCAGCAGATTGACCAGTGGAACTGCAGAAGTCGCAGGGAATACTGCCACTCGGTTCTGATGTGACATCAAGACACTAGGTTATTTCTTCAAAGAATTCTCGTTACGGTGAGGCTGTCTTTATAAATCATGGGAAGCTGGATGTAGGAAATATCCACTGTTCGGCCAACAGGAATTTGCACCGATAGAGGCAGGTTGAGCAACAGACGCAGTGGAGTGGGGGGAACATCTGTGAGGGACTATTGATGACTACGTGACCACTTCTTACATCATTGTAGTAAAAAAAAACCAGTTTCTTACCGATGTGCTATGGGCTCTCCTAGAGCAAGTACCACTTGAAATATGTACATGTGTGTGGTACTAACTAGTTCGTGGTTATAAAAAGAGACTACATGTCATTTAATGAGGACTTTTTTCTAATTAATTCATCTGGATGACGACAGAATACTGATATGAAATCGCAATATGAAGCGCACTGCAGAAATTTGTCAGACAATACTGTAAAGTACTGAGAAATTTCACCAGACATGCTAAGCCAATGTACTGCACCAATCGGACAGAGAGATGTCAGAAAAAAGTTAAAGCTATATGGACAGTTGTGGAAAGGAATACTAGGTCAGAATGTGACTACTCAACATATTAAATATCTTTTGTGTGGGAATGAAACTGTTAATGATCCAGAAGGATTATGTAAAATATTTAATTATCACCTCTTGTAACCTGTCTCAAGTTAGGGAAGGGATTTGAATCTGAGTCGTGTAAAGTACGAGGTCCCTCCAGATTCTATTTTGGGTCCATACCTTTTCTTGATATATATCAATAATCTGGCACTAAACACGGCGACTGACACAAAAATGGATCTCTTTGCAGATAATGCAAATGTTATTGTGAAAGACGTGGAACGTAATATAAGTAATGTAGCCAGTAGGTTACGAGAATCATCACGTCGCTTTCGGTGAACAAAGTAACGCTTAACGGTAACAAAACGCACTGGATATGGTTCTGACACGGAACTGTTCTAAAAGCAAAATTTTGTTGTTCTAAAGTGGTCAAACGTTATGTGAATTTGACCATTTTAAGTTCTTAGGGCTGAGGGTAAATGGAAGGTTTTCTTGGAAGTACGACGTTCAAGATATTGTGTAGAAACTGAATGTTGCTGTATTCATTATAAGATTTAATTTTACTGTCTTCGACATTGAAACACGGGGACTTGTTTACTTTTCTCACTTTCAGTCTATTATCTCTTATTGTATTACATTTTGGGGCCACTACGCCCACCAAGAATATTCTTAGTCCAGAAAAGAGCGGTCAGACTTATCTGCGGAGACAATTCACGAACGTCGTGTAGTCCGTTGTTAAGTTTTATCAGAATTCTAACTCTGCCGTCCCTGTACATACGAGTACTTCCCATCAAGGGATTTGTTGTTCAGATTAATGTCTCATCCGCAACAAACTTTCTTCGTGAAAATTAGACAGGAAAACAATATATACCCTAATAACACTTTCTTCAGCATTGTGCAGAAAGTTGTGTACTATTCAATAGGTTTTATTTTCAGTAGGCTTCCTGCAGAACTCAAAAAAATAGTGATAAATGCCAAGTATTCTTCTAGGCGCGCAGTCCGGAACCGTGGGACTGCTACGGTCGCAGGTTCGAATCCTGCCTCGGGCATGGATGTGTGTGATGTCCTTAGGTTAAGTTAGGTTTAAGTAGTTCTAAGTTCTAGGGGACTGATAACCACAGCAGTTGAGTCCCATAGTGCTCAGAGCCAGCCAGCCAAGTATTCAATTCAAGATGACAGACTTTCTTGTGACACACTTCCTCTTTTCTGTACAGTAGTTCCCCCATCAAGTTTCCCTCAACAGGTGAGGCGTATACTACATGCAGGAAGCAGCTATATGCCTACATACTAGGGCAGCAGAGTGAGCGCCCCCCCCCCCCCCCCCCCCGCCCTCCTAATCCCTTCCCTTTGGATCAGAGACGAATTTCCTGCAGAAATTGAAGATACCTCAGCCACAGTGTTCTCAGAGAACGTTCGTCTTCGCAGATTGGATACAGAAAAGAATAAAATGATATTAGTAAACTGCAGCAGCATCCAAGGAAAGGTCCCAGAATTATAAGGGGCGATCGAAAAGTTAGCGTTCGAACGCCTTAGGGTCCAGACTTGGCAAAATCGCCGTAACTATCGGAGCGGTCATCTCACCGATGCACCAAGTTGAAGGTACCCGCTTGGTAAAACATCTCGTCCTGCTGCGTGAAGAAGTCCGTAACTGCCTGTTGCACATCCTCATCCACAGGAACCGTCGACCCTTCTAGGCCTTTTTTAAGGGAGTGAAGGCGTGGTAATCGCATGGGGAGAGTTCAGGACCATAGCGCGGGTGCTCCGGTGTCTTCTATTTGAGTTGGCGTAACTTCGGCGTTGTGACATTCTCGGCACACTCTTGACACTGTGAATCTCCGAATATTGAATTACCTAAGTTTTCCGAAATGGAATGTCCTATGCGTCTAGTTCGCGTTCAGTATCTGTTAATTCCCGTAGTGTGGCCATGATAATTTCGGATACCTTTTCACATGAATCACCTGAGTACAAATGACAACTCCGTCAATGCGCTGCCCTTTTACGCATTGTGTATGTGATACTACCGCTACTCTGTATATGTGCATATCGCTTTCCCATGGTTTTTGTCACCTCAGGTGTTCAGCAGGTCACCATGTAGTGTGTGGAGGAGAATACTCCTGGCACCACACTCTTTTCCTTCCTTTCGTATTCAATTGGCGAAGAAAAATGATCCTCGGTAAACTTACTTACGACGCTTAAATTCCCTGGTTGTCTCGTTATGGTCATTTAGCGGAAACGTATGGGAGAAAGTAATTGTTACCCGTCTCTTCACGCAACGTACACTGTTGGAATTCCACCAGTGAACCTCCACCTGATGCGTATCTTCTCCCTTGCAGTGTCTGCGACTGGGTTTTGTGGGGCATGTCTGTAATGCTCTCGCGCCAACTAAATGGTCCCGTGAAGAAACGCACCGCTCTTCGTTGCATATATTCTACGAGGGTGAGTCAAATGAAAAACTTAAATTTGCAATAACAAATCGAAATGCACACATACCGTCGCAGTATCAGTATAAAGATGGCCGCCCCACTTGCGACTGGCACCAGGGAGGAACAGCGTTCTGTTACTCGGTTTTTGCGTAGTGAAGGTGTGAAACCTATTGAAATTCATCGACGAATGAAGGTTCAGTACGGTGATGCATGTTTGTCACAGCAGCAAGTCTACGAATGGAGTAGGAAGTTCGCAAATGGTGTGATTTCAGTGGAAGACGGTCCTTGTCTGGGTCAGGCACAACGAGTTGTGACTCCACAGAACATTGCAGCAGTTGAAGCCATAGTGAAGGAAAACCGCCGAGTGACACTGAATGACATTGCAGCATGTTTACAGATTAGTCATGGGTCAGCACACCACATTGTGCATGATGTGCTCCAGTTTCACAAAGTGTCTGCAGGATGGGTGCCACGGCAGCTGACTCCTGAAATGAGAGAACGACGTGTTGATGCTCATGAAGTACTTCTTCGGCGCTTTGAACGAGAAGGTGATTGCTTCCTTGCAAGAATCGTTAGTGGGGACGAAACCTGGGTTCACTTCCACCAACCGGAAACGAAGAGAGCGAGCAAGGAATGGCGCCATTCCTCATCATCAAAACCAAAGAAGTTTAGAACGGAACCATCAGCAGGGAAGGTTATGCTGACTCTCTTTTGGGACGAAAAAGGCGTCATTTTGGAGCATTCCATGCCTAGAGGGACCACTGTCACCAGTGCATCATACACAGATCTCCTAAAAAATCATGTGCGGCCTGCAATCAAATCAAAGCGACGTGGATTGCTGTCAGCAGGTGTCCTTTTGCAACATGACAATGCAAGGCCCCACACTACCCGTATAACAGTTGCAACAATCACAGACCTGCATTTTGAGTGTCTTCCTCATCCACCATACTCACCAGACCTTGCCCCACCTCACAAAGATGCAATGGGAGGAAAGAAGTTCCGTTCTGATGAAGAGGTACGTGACGCGGTGCATGAGTGGTTGCGCGGACTACCAAAAGAATTTTTTTCTAAAGAAATTTATGCACTTTGTAAGAGCTGGAGATTTGCATTGAGCGTGTGGGAGATTATGTTGAAAAGTGATACAGCTTTGTACCACTTCTGCACAATAAATAATATTTAAAAAAATATTTAAGGTTTTCATTTGACTCACCCTCGTATTAATCCACGCATTCAGATTTCTTCTGCGGAGAAAGGATGTAATGCGGATTCCGCATCGATTTTCCATCCATTGTATCTTTAACGCACTTACACATATACCTTATGTTCGCCGAAAACTGTAAATGTGCTTCCTTGTATAAATGGAGGCAGCACACGTAGAAGGCGGGATGCAGCTTTTTGTGACTCGCGGGAACCCGCTAAACACAACACGTGTTTATTATAATCTCGCAGTGAACGAGTAAAGTAACTTACCGATGTAACACGTGAGAGCATAATGAGTGATGACAGTTGAAGAAATGATTGAGAGAAGTAAGTAAGCTCTCCAACCCGTCGCGTTCTCATCTTCTGCCACGAAGAAGAATTATTTCTCCCGACCCGCAACTGTGAATGCATGCTGTTGTTACTGTGTCATTTTGTCCAAATAGCATATTAAAAAAAAGAAATACTACTCCGAACACGCGGCTATCGCTAACATGGTTTATGTGGCAACAGTGCGCTTGGTTCACACAGCAGCGGCCAGCAAAGGTCGCTCATGTGGATTTCTTTCTGCTACTTCGCTACGGTACCGTAGGACCTTCTTGAACCGGCGAACGAACTTTGAAACAAATTGAAGTATTCTGTTTGATATTACACTCCTGGAAATGGAAAAAAGAACACATTGACACCGGTGTGTCAGACCCACCATACTTGCTCCGGACACTGCGAGAGGGCTGTACAAGCAATGATCACACGCACGGCACAGCGGACACACCAGGAACCGCGGTGTTGGCCGTCGAATGGCGCTAGCTGCGCAGCATTTGTGCACCGCCGCCGTCAGTGTCAGCCAGTTTGCCGTGGCATACGGAGCTCCATCGCAGTCTTTTAACACTGGTAGCATGCCGCGACAGCGTGGACGTGAACCGTATGTGCAGTTGACGGACTTTGAGCGAGGGCGTATAGTGGGCATGCGGGAGGCCGGGTGGACGTACCGCCGAATTGCTCAACACGTGGGGCGTGAGGTCTCCACAGTACATCGATGTTGTCGCCAGTGGTCGGCGGAAGGTGCACGTGCCCGTCGACCTGGGACCGGACCGCAGCGACGCACGGATGCACGCCAAGACCGTAGGATCCTACGCAGTGCCGTAGGGCACCGCACCGCCACTTCCCAGCAAATTAGGGACACTGTTGCTCCTGGGGTATCGGCGAGGACCATTCGCAACCGTCTCCATGAAGCTGGGCTACGGTCCCGCACACCGTTAGGCCGTCTTCCGCTCACGCCCCAACATCGTGCAGCCCGCCTCCAGTGGTGTCGCGACAGGCGTGAATGGAGGGACGAATGGAGACGTGTCGTCTTCAGCGATGAGAGTCGCTTCTGCCTTGGTGCCAATGATGGTCGTATGCGTGTTTGGCGCCGTGCAGGTGAGCGCCACAATCAGGACTGCATACGACCGAGGCACGCAGGGCCAACACCCGGCATCATGGTGTGGGGAGCGATCTCCTACACTGGCCGTACACCACTGGTGATCGTCGAGGGGACACTGAATAGTGCACGGTACATCCAAACCGTCATCGAACCCATCGTTCTACCATTCCTAGACCGGCAAGGGAACTTGCTGTTCCAACAGGACAATGCACGTCCGCATGTATCCCGTGCCACCCAACGTGCTCTAGAAGGTGTAAGTCAACTACCCTGGCCAGCAAGATCTCCGGATCTGTCCCCCATTGAGCATGTTTGGGACTGGATGAAGCGTCGTCTCACGCGGTCAGCACGTCCGGCACGAACGCTGGTCCAACTGAGGCGCCAGGTGGAAATGGCATGGCAAGCCGTTCCACAGGACTACATCCAGCATCTCTACGATCGTCTCCATGGGAGAATAGCAGCCTGCATTGCTGCGAAAGGTGGATATACACTGTACTAGTGCCGCCATTGTGCATGCTCTGTTGCCTGTGTCTATGTGCCTGTGGTTCTGTCAGTGTGATCATGTGATGTATCTGACCCCAGGAATGTGTCAATAAAGTTTCCCCTTCCTGGGACAATGAATTCACAGTGTTCTTATTTCAATTTCCAGGAGTGTAGACACTTTGAATTAAACAATTTCAAAGTATTTAAACAGAATAATTGAAATGGGAAACAGATTATTGCGGTCATATGGATAAAGAAAATCTTCTAGGGCTTCCAGCTGCGTCAGGTGGTTAATATCCTAAGAGCTTCCGACCGGGTTCTCCTCGGCCGTTATGGGTTCTCCTCGGCCGTTATAAAGTGATAAATGACTCTCGTGTCACTGTGGCCTCACCGTTGCATAGCTCCGCTGCTGGCTGTGACGTCACTGGTGCTCTCTTCCTCGCGAAATGCCATATGGTAACGTCTTAGTCTCGCGTCCGTCGCGCCCGCTTCATCCTCGCGATGGCCGGGTCGCAGGCAGTGCTGAACTGCATACCAGCGTCCTTGTTGATGGTGTTTTCAGATATTTTCATTTGTATAGCTTCTTTATAATACTATCTCATAACGCATTTGTCCCTATGATGACAGATGTTTCGTCAAATACAGTCCGGCTCCTGAAGAGACGCAGTGGTTTGGATTCCCAGAAAAATACGACAGCTGATGAGGCCTGTGAGGGACAAAATGGTTCAAATGGGGCTTAACATCAGAGGTCATCAGTCCCCTAGACTTTGAACTACTTAAACCTAACTAACCTAAGGACACCACACACATCCATGCCCGAGGCAGGATTCGAAATTGCGACCGTAGCAGCAGCGCGGTTGCAGACTGAAGCGCCTAGAACCGGTCGGCCGGCTGCCTGTGAAGGACAGTCTAGAGCTCAGAAGGTTTGAAGTGTACAAGATACTATGTCAGTGTGGCTGCTACTACGCCGGCCGAACAGTGCGCACTGTGGAGCAACGCATAACGGAACACGAGATGTGATTACGCCTACGCTATCCTGAAAAATCAGCAGTGGCAGAACACGCTTTAGAAAAACAACACTGGATTGTCTCCGACGAAACAACTGTCATTACGAGGACAAAGGGATTTAGGGATAGCGTTACAAAAGACGCTACAGAAAAAAACTTATCTGGAAACACCACAAATAAGGCGGCGGTTTGTAGTTCAGCACTGCCTGGGACAGGTACCTCGAGGTTGAAGGGAGCGCGACGGCCGCGGGACGAAAACACGATGCTCATATGGGGCAGTGCAGAACTGCAATTCATTGCTGAACACAGAGCGATACCACTCAACAGCAGCCCACGCTTCGTGGTCATGTTATCTCTACAAACGCAGCCATATCTGTTGTGGTGTCAACGGCAGTCTACATGTAATTCTCTAGTCCGGCTGCAGCTTGTCTGCGACCAACGCCGCGGAATGACACAAAACATTGCAGGGAGTCTGTTACTTCTTCTTGGCTGGTAGCCGCAGATGTGAAGGCGTTTTGATGAGCTTGGTGCACAATACGGCGATGTTCCCTCGTGCTGGTCGGTCGTGTTCGATCGGAATTTTGACGATGACCATGTCTACCTCATATCCCCGCATTAGTCAACATCAGCCCACTACCACATTTGAATGTCGCACAAATCTGAATATTACACTACTGGCCATTAAAATTGCTACACCAAGAAGAAATGCAGTTGATAAACGGGTATTCATTGGACAAATATATTATACTAGAACTGACATGTGATTACATTTTCACGCAATTTGGGTGCATAGATCCTGAGAAATAAGTACCCAGAACAGCTACCTCTGGCCGTAATAACGGCCTTGATATGCCTGAGCATTGAGTCAAACAGAGCTTGGATGGCGTGTACAGGTACAGCTGCCCATGCAGCTTCAACACGATACCACAGTTCATCAAGAGTAGTGACTGGCGTATTGTGACGAGCCAGTTGCTCGGCCACCATTGACCAGACGTTTTCAGTTGGTGAGAGATCTGGAGGATGTGATGAGCAGGGCAGCATTCGAACATTTTCAGTATCCAGAAAGGCCCGTACAGGACCTGCAACATGCAGTCGTACATTATCCTGCTGAAATGTAGGGTCTCGCAGGGATCGAATGAAGGGCAGAGCCACGGGTCGTAACGTCCATGATAAGCCAGTATGGCCATAACGAATACACGCTTCCAATGTACGTTCACCGCGATTTCGCCAAACACGGATGCGACCATCATGATGCTGTAAACAGAACCTGGATTCATCCGAAAAAATGACGTTTTGCCGTTCTTTCACCCAGGTTCGTCGTTGAGTACTCCATCGCAGGCGCTCCTGTCTGTGATGCAGCGTCAAGGGTAACCGTAGCCGTGATCTCCGAGCTGATAGTCCATGCTGCTGCAAACGTCGTAGTCGAACTGTTCGTGCAGATGGTTGTTGTATTGCAAACGTCCCCATCTGTTGACTCAGGGATCGAGACGTGGCTGCACGATCCGTTACAGCCGTGCGAATAAGATGCCTGTCATCTCGACTGCTAGTGATACGAGGCCGTTGGGATCCAGCACGGCGTTCCGTATTACCCTCCTAAACCCACCGATTCCATATTGTGCTAACAGTCATTGGATCTCGACCAACGCGAGCTGCAATGTCGCGATACGATAAACCGCTATCGCGATACGCTACAAACCGACCTTTATCAAAGTCGGAAACATGATGGTACGCATTTCTCCTCCTTACACGAGGTATCACAACAACGTTTCACCAGGCAACGCCGGTCAACTGCTGTTTGTGTATGAGAAATCGGTTGGAAACTTCCCTCGTGTCAGCACGTTGAAGGTGTCGCCACCGGCGCCAACCTTGTGTGAATGCTCTGAAAAGCTAATCATTTGCATATCACAGCATCTTCGTCCTGTCGGTTAAATTTCGCGTCTGTATCACGTCATCTTCGTGGTGTAGCAATTTTAGTGGCCAGTAGTGTACGTGATTCGTCCAGTCAGCCAAATGGAGACCCACAATGAGACCCTTTTTAAACCTTGTGAGCTGCTGTCAACCCTCTCACAGAAATGTGAGCGTCACCTACATGTCCGTCATGGTGATCAATCAACATCTGACACTGTTCACGCCCCTTTTATACCCTACACAACGCTAAATGCGAACTACACTAATGCATTCCGGGGGTTGTTCTACTTGTCACAGAGAACCGTTGCTCTATTCATTTACTTACTCGCTGATAGACTGTACGTACACGGAGTTACATTGCCGTCCAACCACCTCCTCTGGGTGCTTGAGGTTTTTAACAGGCAGTTAATGTGAAAATATTGTATCTTTTATTTCTTTGCCCCAAAGTTAATGTAAAACGTATCTTCGCTTACAGCATTCAGACCATGTCATTGATGTTTTTCTGATTTTCCAAATAATGCAGATTTCCGATTATCCGGTTAAATGAGGTTCTACTGAATTCTCTCTCGTCTACATATTCGTCTTACTTTCATTAATATACTGACGGAAAAAACCGCAGGACTACAAAATAATTAATGGAGACTAATGCAATTCCAGGAATACATTGGTCTAGTTAACATATTTAAGCGATTAACATCGCACGATCACGGATTAATGCAAGCGCGACAGAAGCCATTGCAAATGTGAATTGCTGGTACATTAATAACCGGTATAACCACCAGAATTTTTAATGCAGGAGTGAAAACGTGCATGCATTGTATTGTTCAGCAGCCGAATGTCAGTTTGTGGCCTAGAGTTCCATGCCTGCTGCATTTGGTCGCTCAATACAGGACGGTTACTACTGTTCGTGGATGACACTGGAGTTGTCATCTGATCCCCCATACATGCTCGACTGGAGACAGATCTGGTGATGGAGCAGGTCAAGCGTAAATGTCAACCCTCTAGCGCATTTTGGGTTACAGCAGTTGTGTCTGGGAGCGCGTTATCCTATTGGAAACCACTCCCTGGAAATCTGTTCACGAATGGCAGCACAACAGGTCGAATCACCAGATTTGCAGTCAGGGGGCGCGGGATAACCACGAGAGTGCTCCTGCTCTAATACGATATCGCACCCTAGACCGTAACTCCAAGTGTAGGTCCAGCATGTCTAGCACGCAGACAAGTTGGTTGCAGGCCCTGAACTGGCCTCCTCCTGATCAACTGACGGCCGTCACTCACGCCGAGGTAGGACCAGCTTTCATGAGGAAGCACACCAGAGCTCCATTATGCTCTCCAATGAGCTCTCATTCGACACCACTGAGGTCGCAAATGGCGGTGGTTTGGGGTCAGTGGAATGTACACTACACGGCGACTGGCTCGGAGCTGTCCTTGAAGTAATAGATTTTCAACAGTTCCCTATGTCACAGTGGCGATAATTCCTGCTTAAGTTCCTGCTGCAGATGCGTACGATGCGCCAAAGCCGCTAGTGCCATGTGGTCGTCTGGAGCCTGGTGTTCCTGTGACCATACATTCTCGTGACCACAGCTGCTAGCAATCATGTACAGTGGCTACATTCCTGCCAAGTCTTTCTGCAGTATCGCATTAGGAACATCCAGTTCCTCGTAGCCCTCTTACAGTGAAGTGTTGATAATGGTGTCTTTGTCGTCTTGAAGGCATTCTTGACCAACATCATCTCACCACATCAAATCACAGTGGTACCGTAACTAACGCTCACGATCGTTACAGCGTGTATTTTAAGCAAACCTCATTTATTCCGGTAGTGGAGCTAGGAGTGTCACTCTCATGCGACTGGCGTGAAATTTTAATAGACTTCATCTTTCATATATAGAAACATGCGTAGCCGGCAGGGGTGGCCGAGCGGTTCTAGGCGCTACAGTCTGGAACCGCGCGACCGCTACGGTCGCAGGTTCGAATCCTGCCTCGGGCATGGATGTGTGTGACGTCCTTAGGTTAGTTTGGTTTAAGTAGTTCTAAGTTCTAGGGAACTGATGACCTCAGAAGTTAAGTCCCATAGTGCTCAGAGCTCTTTTTTAGAGACATGCGTACCAACTTCCGTTTAGAATTATATATTAATACCTTCAGCTGCTGAAGGGTGTTATTATGTATCAACGAGTACAGGTGAAAATGTGTACACCAACCGGGTTCAAAAAATGGTTCAAATGGCTCTGAGCACTATGGGACTTAACTTCTGTGGTCATCAGTCCCCTAGAACTTAGAACTACTTAAACCTAACTAACTCAAGGACATCACACACATCCATGCCCGAGGCAGGACTCGAACCTGCGACCTTAGCGGTCACGCGGTTCCAAACTGAAGCGCTTAGAACTGCACGGCCACACCGGCCGGCGCCGACCGGGACTCGAACCCGGGATCTTCTCCTTACATGGCAGACGCTGTATCCATCTGAGCCACCGAGGGTAGTGCGACTGCAGGGACTATCTCGCACAGGCCTCCTGCGAGACCCACATTCTCATCTTATATGTCCACACACTATATCCGTAGTGTCCCTAATCCAACACACTCATTACGCTTGGAAGACATTTGTACCAAGTCCCGTAAGAGTTCGGGTAATGTGTGTGCATCTGCGCACAAGAAGGTAATGGGCGGTATTGCCACACCTTTATACTTATATGGATATGGTGTCTGTTCTTTAGGACATGTCTGAACGAACAGACGCCACTTATGGTAAGAATGTCTTCCTCGAGTAATGAGTGTGTTGGGTAGGGGCACTACGAATGTAGTGTGTGGACATACAAGGTGAGAATGTGGGTCTCGCGGGAGGCGTGCGCGAGATAGTCCCTGCAGTCGCACTATCCTCTGTGCCCTCGGTGGCTCAGATGGATAGAGCGTCTGCCATATAAGGAGGAGATCCGGGGTTCGAGTCCCAGTCGGGGCACACACTTCCACCTGTCCCCGTTGATATATATCAACGCCCGTCAGCAGCTGAAGGTATTAGTATATAATTCTAATTTCGTTCTAGAGGGCTGCTGGTCATCAATGGTGTCTGTTCTTTCGGGCAAATAACCATACAGGGCGTTACAAAATGGTACGGTCAAACTTTCAGGAAACATTCCTCACACACAAATAAAGAAAAGATGTTATGTGGACATGTGTCCGGAAACGCTTAATTTCTATGTTAGAGCTCATTTTAGTTTCGTCAGTATCTACTATACTTCCTCGATTCACCGCCAGTTGGCCCAATTGAAGGAAGGTACTGTTGACTTCGGTGCTTGTGTTGACATGCGACTCATTGCTCTACAGTACTAGCATCAAGCACGTCAGTACGTGGCATCAACAGGTTAGTGTTCATCACGAACGTGGTTTTGCAGTCAGTCGATGTTTGCAAATGCGGAGTTGGCAGATGCCCATTTGATGTATGGATTAGCACGGGGCAATAGCCGTGGCGCGGTACGTTTGTACCGAGACAGATTTCCAGAACGAAGGTGTCCCGACAGGAAGACGTTCGAAGCAACTGATCGGCGTCTTAGGGAGCACGGAACATTCCAGCCTATGACTCACGACTGGGGAAGACCTAGAACGACGAGGACACCTGCAATGGACGAGGCAATTCTTCGTGAAGTCGACGATAACCCTAATGTCAGCGTCAGAGAAGTTGCTGCTGTACAAGGTAACGTTGACCACGTCACTGTATGGAGAGTGCTACGGGAGAATCAGTTGTTTCCGTACCATGTACAGCGTGTGCAGGCAATATCAGCAGCTGATTGGCCTCCACGGGCACACTTCTGCGAATGGTTCATCCAACAATGTGTCAATCCTCATTTCAGAGCAAATGTTCTCTTTACGGATGAGGCTTCATTCCAAAGTGATCAAATTGTAAATTTTCACAATCAATAAGTGTGGGCTGACGAGAATCCGCACGCAATTGTGCAATCACGTCATCAACACAGATTTTCTGTGAACGCTTGGGCAGGCATTGCTGGTGATGTCTTGATTGGGCCGCATGTTCTTCCACCTACGCTCAATGGAACACGTTATCATGATTTCATACAGGATACTCTACCTGTACTGCTAGAAAATGTGCCTTTAGAAGTACGACACAACATGTGGTTCATGCACGATGGAGCTCCTGCACATTTCAGTCGAAGTGTTCCTACGCTTCTCAACAACAGATTCGGTGACCGATGGATTGGTAGAGGCGGACCAATTCCATGGCCTCCACGCTCTCCTGACCTCAACTCTCTTGACATTCATTTATGGGGGCATTTGAAAGCTCTTGTCTACGCAACCCCGGTACCAAATGTAGAGACTCTTCGTGCTCGAATTGTGGACGGCTGTGATACAATACGCCATTCCCCAGGGCTGCATTAGCGCATCAGGTATTCCATGCGACGGAGGGTGGATGCATGTATCCCCGCTAACGGAGGACATTTTGAACATTTCCTGTAACAAAGTGTTTGAAGTCACGCTGGTACGTTCTGTTGCTGTGTGTTTCCATTCCATGATTAATGTGATTTGAAGAGAAGTAATAAAATGAGCTCTAACATGTAAAGTAAGCTTTTCCGGACACATGTCCACATAACATATTTTCTTTATTTGTGTGTGAGGAATGTTTCCTGAAAGTTTGGCCGTATCTTTTTGTAACACCCTGTATAAGTACCCATGTAAGTATATAACTTTCGTATATGTCGCTCAGCTCCTTTTTGGTGTGTATGATGTGTTGTTGTTGTTGTCTTCAGTCCTGAGACTGGTTTGATGCAGCTCTCCATGCTACTCTATCCTGTGCAAGCTTCTTCATCTTCCAGTATCTACTGCAACCTACATCCTTCTGAATCTGCTTAGTGTATTGATCTCTTGGTCTCCCTATACGATTTTTACCCTCCACGCTGCCCTCCAATGCTAAATTTGTGATCCCTTGATGCCTCAAAACATGTCCTACCAACCGAACCCTTCTTCTAGTCAAGTTGTGCCACAGACTTCTCTTCTCCCCAATCCTATTCAATACCTCCTCATTAGTTACGTGATCTACCCACCTTATCTTCAGCATTCTTCTGTAGCACCACATTTCGAAAGCTTCTATTCTCTTCTTGTCCAAACTGGTTATCGTCCATGTTTCACTTCCATACATGGCTACACTCCATACAAATACTTTCAGAAACGACTTCCTGATACTTAAATCTATACTCGATGTTAACAAATTTCTCTTCTTCAGAAACGATTTCCTTGCCATTGCCAGTCTACATTTTATATCCTCTCTACTTCGACCATCATCAGTTATTTTACTCCCTAAATAGCAAAACTCCTTTACTACTTTAAGTGTCTCATTTCCTAATCTAATCCCCTCAGCATCACCCGATTTAATTTGACTACATTCCATTATCCTCGTTTTGCTTTTGTTGATGTTCATCTTATATCCTCCTTTCAAGACACTCTCCATTCCGTTCAACTGCTCTTCCAAGTCCTTTGCTGTCTCTGACAGAATTACAATGTCATCGGCGAACCTCAAAGTTTTTACTTCTTCTCCATGAATTTTAATACCTACTCCGAATTTTTCTTTTGTTTCCTTTACTGCTTGCTCAATATACAGATTGAATAACATCGGGGAGAGGCTACAACCCTGTCTCACTCCTTTCCCAACCACTGCTTCCCTTTCATGCCCCTCTGGTTTCTGTACAAATTGTAAATAGCCTTTCGCTCCCTGTATTTTACTCCTGCCAACTTCAGAATTTGAAAGAGAGTATTCCAGTTAACGTTGTCAAAAGCTTTCTCTAAGTCTACAAATGCTAGAAACGTAGGTTTTCCTTTTCTTAATCTTTCTTCTAAGATAAGTCGTAAGGTTAGTATTGCCTCACGTGTTGCAACATTTCTACGGAATCCAAACTGATCTTCCCCGTGGTCCGCTTCTACCAGTTTTTCCATTCGTCTGTAAAGAATTCGCGTTAGTATTTTGCAGCTGTGACTTATTAAACTGATTGTTCGGTAATTTTCACATCTGTCAACACCTGCTTTCTTTGGGATTGGAATTATTATATTCTTCTTGAAGTCTGAGGGTATTCTGCCTGTCTCATTCATCTTGCTCACCAGATGGTAGAGTTTTGTCAGGACTGGCTCTCCCAAGGCGATCAGTAGTTCTAATGGAATGTTGTCTACTCCCGGGGCCTTGTTTCGACTCAGGTCTTTCAGTGCTCTGTCAAACTCTTCACGCAGTATCATATCTCCCATTTCATCTTCATCTACATCCTCTTCCATTTCCATCATATTGTCCTCAAGTACATCGCCCCTGAATAGACCCTCTATATACTCCTTCCACCTTTCTGCCTTCCCTTCTTTGCTTAGAACTGGGTTGCCATCTGAGCTCTTGATATTCATACAAGTGGTTCTCTTCTCTCCAAAGGTCTCTTTAATTTTCCTGTAGGCAGTATCTATCTTACCCCTAGGGAGACAAGCCTCTACATCCTTACATTTGTCTTCTAGCCATCCCTGCTTAGCCATTTTGCACTTCCTGTCGATCTCATTTTTGAGACGTTTGTATTCCTTTTTGCCTGCTTCATTTACTGCATTTTTATATTTTTTCCTTTCATGTATGATGTAACTGACTATAAAACGCGGTATGATGAATAACAAGGTAGAGGAAATTTTAAATCGGTGCTGCTAGTAAGGCTTTCTGTTATAGCTTCAGTTGGCTGGGTGGACAAGCAGCACACTTGGATTCGGGTCCTGCACATACTATTTTATCTCCCTCGGGGATTCAGAGCGTCGGCCGATCGTCCGTTTCCTCCGTGGGTTTGCTGCACGTGCTGGCGTCTTTCCAAGTGACGCGCTGTTACTACGCTCCAGCTGGCCTTGTTCTAGCGGCTCTGGGTGCTCTAGCGTGAAGGCCACTGCACCGCGGAGGACGCATGCAGGAAGTGCGGCAACCAGGCAGCTCTCTCTATGCGCAGTCGTAGTTGCGCTGCGATAGCATAGAGGCAACACCTGACCGCAGCCGCACGATTATACAGCTGTCTTTACTGCTGTTGTCAACCTAACTGCTACGGTAATGCGTGCGGCGTTAAATGGCTGGCTATTGTGCGCGAAACGCTACCTGGGAGTAAGCGCTGACTGTTTTAAGTGCTGCTGTTTAGATGAAACAGCACGCCGCCCTGTCCGCTTGCGCGCGTTGTTGAGAACACAGTCGGGTGTCTGTTAGCTGACAAAGACTTCGAACAGCACCGCCATCGTTATCAGCAGAGACTTAACAATAGCTGGAGGGAGGCTTTCTTGAAGAAATCACATCGTCATTTGCTCGAAGTGAAAATGGGAAACATCTTTTCGCATCTCACACAACAATTTGAGATCAGTCTTAGGTGTAATATGTAAAATCTCACTTTCACCTACATATTGGTTTTAAATACTTTTCCTCACCTGTTGTCTTTTCAATGCAGATGAGCGTTTATTTCATTAATCAAAATGTCAATTTCCTATACAAAGAAATTAAGAACCCAGTAGTTCACTATTTCTCCTCTTCTCTCTTTTTCTTCTTCTTCAATCCTCTTACTTCATTATTTCTTCGGCCTAAAAACTGAACTTAGGGTGGAAATTCAGTTACTTATACTGCCTTTTAAACAGTTGTTTTAGAGGACGTCCATTAGTTACGTGAGTTAAAAATGGGAGGGGTTTGGAAAAATCTCACCAAATCGCTTTTAAAGTAAAGAGGGGCAGCAACAAAAATCTCACGTCAACTTTTTAATTCAGACAACATACATTAGCAACGGATAACATCTAGTTTTATAAAATTAATCCCGAACATAGACTTTATTCAAATGCTCACCAGTCTGCATGTTCTCTCTGAAGTGAACTGAATGCTTTGCACGTGTGCGTGCCCGGGAAACCCCGGTTTGAAACAAGTGCTGCACGTGCGTTTGATTTCATTCACCGATTTCCCTTTCCCGCCGGTCGAAATCGGTCTGTGTCAGTCAGTGAATTAGTTGCGGTATTCTGCTACGCATATAATGCCAATTTTATTGTCTTCGACAGGAATTTGTTGCAAAACTTTTGCAATGCAGACGTTAAGCGGCATGCCGACAAGTCGGAACACACGTGCGAGGAAGAAGTTAATCAATTGTGGAAGGAAGCTAAGCTGAAATTCGCCGGCAAGAACTTTCTTAGAAATCGTATACACTGATCAGCCAAAACGCTATCACCATCTACTTAAAAGCGTGTTGCTCCACCTCTGGAACGCAATTCAGCAGTGATTCTGCGAGTCATTGATTTAACAAGTACTCGATAGACTATGTGATCAAAATACGTTTTTCATATTAGGTGCATTGTGCTGTCATCTACTGCCAGGTACTCCATATCAGCGAGCTTAGTAGTCATTAGACATAGTGAGAGGGCAGACTGGGGCGCTCCGCGGAACTCAAGGACTCCGAACGTGGTCAGGTGATTGGGTGTCACTTGTACCATACGTCTGTACGCGAGATTTCCACACTCCTAAACATCCCTAGGTCCACTGTTTCCGATGTGCTATGGAAGCGGAAACGTGAAAGAACACCTACAGCACAAAAGCGTACAGGCCGACATCGTCTGTTGACTGACGGAGACTGCCGACAGTTGAAGAGGGTCATAATGTGTAATAGGCAGACACCTACCCAGACCATCACATACAAATTTCAAACAGCATCAGGATCCACTGCAAGTACTATGACAGTTAGGTGGGAGGTGAGAAAACTTGGATTTCATGATATCACGACTGCTCATAAGCCACATATCACGCCGGTGAAAAACAAAGGACGCCTCACTTAGTGTAAGGAGCGTAAACATTGGACGATTGAACAGTGGAAAAACGTTGTGCGGAGTGACGAATCAAAGTACACAAAGTGGCGATCCATGGCACGGTGTGGGTATGGCGAATGCCCGATGAACGTCATCTAAATTTAAATTTGTGGTAAGGTCTTATGGTACCAAACTGCTGACGTCATCGGTCTCTAATCTTTCGCACTACTTAATCTAACTTAAACTAACTTACGCTAAGGACAACACACACACCCTTGGCCGAGGGAGGACTCGAACCTCCGACGGGGGGAGCCGTTCGGACCGTGACAATACGCCCCAGACCGCGCGGCTACCCCGCGTGGCGAAAGTCATCTTCCAGCGTGTTTAATGCCAACAGTAAAATCCGGAGGCGGTGGTGTTATGGCGTGGTTATGTTTTTCATGGGGGGGGGGGGGGCATGAAAGCCTTGTTGTTTTGCGCGGCACTGGCACAGCACAGGTCTACATTGACGTTTCAAGCACCTTCTTGCTTCCCACTGTTGAAGAGCAATTCGGGGATGGTGACTGCATCTTTCAACACGATCGAGCACCTGTTCATGGAAATGCTGTGTGGCTAGGGCCTGCCGTCTGGTAGACCGTTCGCCTGGTGCAGGTCTTTTCGAGTTGACGCCACTTTGGCGACTTGCGTGTTGATGGAGAGGAAATGATGATGATGATAAGGACAGCACAATACCCAGTCCCTAGCGGAGAAAATCTCCCGACCCAGCCGGGAACCCGGGCCTTTAGGTATGACATTCCGTCGCGCTGACCACTCAGCTACCATGGGTGGACCACCTGTTCATAATGGACGGCCTGTGGCGGAGTGGTTAGAAGACAATAACATCCCTGTAATAGACTGGCCTGCACAGAGTCCTGACCTGAATCCTACAGAACACCTCTGTGATATTTTGAAACGCCGACTTCGTGCCAGGCCTCACCGACCGACATCCATATCTCTCCTCAGTTCAGCACTCTGCAAAGAATGGACTGCCATTCTCTAAGTAACTTTACAGCACCTGACCGAACGTATGCCTGCGAGAGTGGAAGCTGTCATCAAGGCAAAGGGTGGGCTAATACCATATTGAATTCTAGCATTACCGATGGAGGGTGCCACGAACTTGTAAAGCATTTTCAGCCAGGTGCCGGATACTTTTGATCACATACTGTAGGTTTCTAGAGGTTTGTGGCACCAGACGCCTACACACAGATCACACACTTCCCGTAATTTACGGGCGGTTGGTTTGTGGGAGCGGAGCTGGTATCCAATAGCGTCCTTGTTGAAGTTTAAAAGATACAGATATGCCGAATTTGTAGTCAAGACATCAACGTGAGTTCACTATCACGCTCCTGAAACCACTGCAGCACGATTCTGGCTTTGTGTCATGGGCAGTTATCCTGCTGGAAGACGCCACCACGGATGGAGAAGACATTACAGGTGGTGCCCAATAATGTTCACGTAGTCCACAGCTCTCATGATTCCTTCGGTTACTACCGCAGGTCCCATGGAAGACCAGGTGAATGTCTGCCGTTGACATGATACTGCTCCACAGGCCTGTGTCCGTGGGGCGCTGCATATTCCGAGCAACCGTTCGCCTGAATGACGGCGTATCTGGACGCGAGCATCTGGTTTAACAATAAACGGGATTCATCCGACCAGGCGACACGATCCCACTGATCCGTGGTCCAATCTCGATGAGCCCGTGCCCATTGTAATCATAACTGACGATCTTGTCTGGTCAACATGGGAGCACGTAGGGGTCCTGTGCTGCGGAACACCATGTTCAGCACTGTGCGCTGAACGGTGTGCTGCAAAACACTTGTACCTGCGCCAGTACTGTACTCTGTCGTCAGATCTGCCACAGATAGCCGTCTGTTCTCCATTAGAGAGCGGGCAAGCCTCCGATCCCTATGTTCTGTGATGAGGTATGGACGTCCAACTTCTTGTCGCCTACTCGTGGTTTCAGCATTCTTCCACCGCTTACCACAGATGCTCACGACAGTAGCACGCGAACAGCCGACCAACTTCGTCGTTTCCAAGATGCTCGCTCCCAGGCACTGGGCCGCACCTATCTGGCTCTTGTCAAATTCGGTAAAGTCGCCACTTACCGTCACTGGAATGATTCCCCGCACCAGCAGGCAGCATACAGCCTTGCAGTGGGAGTGGTCATAACGTTTTGGCTCGTCGTCATTTTCTTGGGCCGTTGTCCCACTTCAACGCGGCGTCGGCCCTGTTACTATGGATGTGGCGATGTTAGTGTCAGAGGGTGGCCGGATGCCTTCCTGTCGCCACCCCAGCTGTCTGTATCTAGTGTAAGCCATGAAATAGGGCGAACGTTTTCAAATGTCTGCGAGTCGTGTAACTGAGGCGGGACATGAGGAACAGCCAGGTATTCACCTAGCAGGATATGGAAAACCGCCTAAAAACCACATCCAGGTTGGCCGGCACACCGGCCCTCGTCGTTAATCCGCCGGGCGGATTCGATTCATCACCGTCGCGCACCCCCGAGTCCAGGAAGCAGCGCATTAGTGCCCTCGGCTAACCTGGCGGGACATCATAACGTTTTGGCTCATGAATGTAAATCAAGAGATTGGAAAGGTACCTAATTATATGACTCAGAGGGTGGTCCAAACTATATCGTTCTTCATCTGGAAAGTAAGTAATGGATCAGTGACATTTAATGTATATATAATACCAATAAAATGACATTTTTAGGACCTGTGAAAACAGTTAAAACTATGTTCGTGAAGCCTTTTTGTCCATCTGTCTTTGTCTGTCTGTTCGTCAGAATAATACTCAGGGTTGGTATGATTATAACGAAGTGTTTTTAATCACATGTTGACAACACTGGTTAATACACCTACTGAAAGAAACCTATTTTTTTTGAAGTGCTTTAATCAGTGTTTAAAAGAAAGAAAAGAAATTTATTATTACGTATTTTTACCGCACTATGGATTAAACCTCACTTGAGGATGAGGGGGTGGGGGACACAACACATATCACCGAATCTCACTGAGGGGAGAGGTGGGTCCAGATTAAAGCCCTCAGATAATTTATGGATGTCCGCTTACGTGTATTTCTTTGCAACTGATGAAATGGAATAATGACAAGTTAGCTTTTGTAGGGAAACATCTCCACCATTTTCAACAGTTGAGATGGGCGTTGGCCGATTAAAGGTGCGTGAATCAACTGCCGCCATAAGCATGGAGGCAGAATGTCCGCAGAGCATTTCGTCTATATCTAAATGATTAATCTGCCATTCACAATTAAGTGACTGGCAGAGGGTTCGTGGAACAACCTTCAAGCTATTTCTTTATTGTTCCACTCTCGAACTGCACGCCGGAAAAACGGACACTTAAGAAGTCTTTCCGGCGAACTCTGATTTCTCTTATTTTATGGCGATGATTTCTCTGTATCTAAGCTGGCGTCAACAAAGCTTTGAGGAGAACATAGGTGGTTGAAATTTTACGAGAAGTTCCTGCCGCAACGAAAAACGCCTTTTGTTTTAATCATCGCTACCGCAATTCGTATATCGCGTCCGTGACACTCCCTCCCCGATTTAGCGACAGTACAAAACGAGCTGCCCTTCTTTGCAGTTTTCGATGTTCTCCGTCAGTCCTACTTGGTGTGGACCCCACACCGTACAGTGGTACTCCAGAACAGGAAAGACAAATGTAGTGTAAGCAATCTCCTAAGTAGACCTATTTTATTCCCTAAATATTCTGCTAATAAACCGCAGTTTTAGTTGGATTCCCCTACAACATTATCTATGTGATCGTTCCAATTTAAGTCATTCGTTATTATAATCCCTAAGTATTTAGTTGAATTTACGACGTTTAGATTTGTATAATTAATCATGTAACCGAAATTTAGCGGGTTACTTTTAGTACTCATGTGAATGACTTCACACTTTTCATTATTTAGATTCAGTTCCTACTTTTCGGACCATACAGATATCTTGCCTAAATCATTTTGCCGTTAGTTTTGACCATATGATGATTTTACAAGACGGTCGGTGACAGGATCATCTGCAAACAGTCTAAGACGGCTGCTCAGATTGTCTCCTACGTTGCTTATGTAGATCATGAGCAGCAGATGGCCGATAACACTTTTTTGGGGTACGCCAAATATTCTGTTTTTACTACGAGCTGTGACCTATATGACAGGAAATCACGAATCCAGTCACGCAATTGAGATGATACTCCATAGGCACGCAATTTGATTAGAAGTTCGCTTGAGAGGAACAGTGGCAAAAGCCATTTGGGAACCTAAAACTATGGACTCAATCTGACATCCCCTGTCTACAGAAATATTTATTTCGAGAGAATAAAAAAAGTAATTTGTTTTACAAGAACAATATTTTCTGTTTCCGAATTGGCTACTTATCAATAAATCGTTTTCTTCGAAGTAATTCGTAATGTTCGAACTCATGATATGTTCTACAATCCTACCGCAAATCGACTTTAGTGATATGGATCTGTAATTCAGCGGATTACCGCTATTGACTTTCTTGGCGAAGTCGATTTAGTCCACCCGAAAGTTTATGATTGGTGTTTTCTCGAACACAAAGAGAATTCTTGTTTCTGAGTACAAAATCTAAAACGAAATCTAACTACAATTACGCTCGTTTCCTAGACTCATAAAATAACCAATACAAATAATAGACGGAGAATGCGAAAGAAACAAGACAACGAAAGCATCCACAGAGCTCCGGAAATTGGAAAAACGGAGAGATTTGTGGGACAAGTAGTATGACTTATGCAACATTCACCCTACTTACCTGATTTTGTAACGTCTGAATTTCGCCTATCGCAAAACGTAAAGAAATTTACGACTGGGAAACGACTCCAGTAAAGAAATACTTTACGGAAAACATAGCTAAGTATATTTCAGAGTTCCAGAATCGCGTATAGGAGTGGAATCTGTGTACTGAAAAGCACTAGATTAAATAAGCTGACTGAAAGGCAGATTACATCGTCAAAAATAAGTGTTTTTTGTTTTACGTATACAACGCTCTTAGACTGATAGACTGCAAGATGTTCCTATGCATCACGTTGTGCCGTGCTGTGGTATTTAATCAGACTGTAAGACAGTGGTGGTTGTAGTAGTGGGGAAAATCAGAGTCGTGATAGAGATTGGTTTAGTAGTACATACGATTGAAAAAGTTGCATGTTGAAGGTATTACAATGCTACGAAATGTTCGGCAAAGGGAAGCGAGAAGTTCTCTGAATATTTAGGCACCAAGAAAAATACGTTTGTACAAGAGAGTGAGACATCTGCTAAATAACGAGTTGGTTCATCTTTTGAACGCAATACAGCAGATATTCTGGGTGGCATACATTCGATGGGTCATTGGTAGGTTTCTTGAGGTATTTTGCAGCAGATGTATTCGCCAAGGTCACTCTATTCCCGTAAAGTACGAGGAGCTGGTTTTTGGACACGAAACTAGAGCCCGATAGCGTCTCAGTTGTGTTCCATTGGGTTGAGATTAGATGCCAAGACATTAATGCTAGTTCACTACGCGCTCCTCAAAC
Organism: Schistocerca nitens; assembly: GCF_023898315.1. Lineage (NCBI taxonomy): Eukaryota > Metazoa > Arthropoda > Insecta > Orthoptera > Acrididae > Schistocerca > Schistocerca nitens. Next base: position 335,418,027 of record NC_064621.1, read on the forward strand.
TACGGCAGCACTGATGACATGGACAGGTATCCTGCTGAAAGGATGCCATCGACATAGTCATCTGGGGAGACACCAAATATGAATGGATGCAGATGGTGTGCACTAATGTTCTTATATGCCACAGCTATCATGGTACATTCGATACTATCACATGTCTCTTGGAAACTCTGGTGAATGCTTCCAGAACATAATGCTGCCACACCAGCCTGCGTCCGTGGTGCAGTGCTTAGTATATAGAACAGCAGCTCGCGTGGGTGTCGATGTAACCGGATACGACCTACGACCTGGTCCAACAAGAAACGTGATCCGTCCGACCAGGTGACAAGTTTCCATTGATACACGGGGTTCCATCTAGAGGGTGAGCGAGAATTAACTCCCTATCAAAGTTGTTTATAACTTTTTAAATACTTAACCAGTTTCCGTGAAACAAAAAACATTTTGTTTCTTACAGTGGAAGAATTACACTACTGGCCATTAAAATTGCTACACCAAGAATAAATGCAGATGATAAACGGGTATTCATTGGACAAATATTTTACGCTATGCAATTTGAGTGCATAGATCCTGACAAATCAGTATCCAAAACAACCACCTATGGCCGTAATAACGGCCTTGATACTCCCGGTCATTGAGTCAAACAGAGCTTGGATGGCGTGTACAAGTACAGCTGCCCATGCAGTTTCAACACGATACCACAGTTCATCAAGAGTAGTTACTGGCGTATTGGGACGAGACAGTTGCTCGGCCACCATTGACCAGACGTTTTCAACTGGTGAGAGATCTGGAAAATGTGCTGGCCAGGGCAGCAGTCGAACATTTTCTGTATCCAGAAAGGCCCGTACAGGACCTGCAACACGCGTTCGTGCATTATCCTGCTGAAATGTAGGGTTTCGCAGGGATCGAATAAACGGTACAGCCACGGGTTGTAACACGTCTGAAATGTAGCGTCCACTGTTCAAAGTGCCGTCAATGCGAAAAAGATGTGACTGAGACGTGTAACCAATGGCACCCCATACCAGTACGTCGGGTGATACGCCCGTATGGCGATGACGAATACACGCTTCCAATGTGCGTTCACCTCGATGTCGCCAAACGCGGATGCGACCATCACGATGCTGTAAACAGAACCTGGATTCGTCCGAAAAAATGACGTTTTGCCATTCGTGCACCCAGGTTCTTTGTTGAGTACACAATCACAGGCGCTCCTGTCTGTGAGGCAGCGTCAAGGGTAACCGCAGCCATGGTCTCCGAGCTGATAGTCCATGCTGCTGCAAACGTCGTCGAACTGTTCGTGCAGATGGTTGTTGTCTTGAAAACACCCCCATCTGTTGACTCAGGGATCGAGACGTGGCTGCACGATCCGTTACAGCCATGCGGATATGATGCCTGTCATCTCGACTGCTAGTGATACGAGGCCGTTGGGATCCAGCACGCCGTTCCGTATTACCCTCCTGAATCCACCGAATCCATATTGTGCTAACAGTCATTGGATCTCGACCAACACGAGCAGCAATGTCGCGATACGATAACCCGCAATCGCGATAGGCTACAATCTGACCTTTATCAAAGTCGGAAACGTGATGGTACGCATTTCTCCTCCTTACACGAGGCATCACAACAACGTTTCACCAGGCAATGCCGGTCAACTGCTGTTTGTGTATGAGAAATCGGTTGGAAACTTTCCTCATGATAGCAAGTTGTAGGTGTCGCCACCGGCGCCAATCTTATGTGATTGCTCTGAAAAGCTAATCATTTGCATATCACAGCATCTTCTTCCTGTCGGTTAAATGTCGCGTCTGTAGCACGTCATCTTCGTGGTGTAGTAATTTTAATGGCCAGTAGTGTATTATGCATTGCTAAAATTCAGCATATGCACAACCATTGTCTACCAGTTTCCCTAAAGGGATGTGAATGTTTGCGACGTACTTTTGCAGATAATCCAGCGGTACGTTACCAAGAACTTGGCGAATCTGCTCCTCCAGTCCACCAAGAGCTTTAGGTTTTGTGGGTTAACTTCCTCTATCGCTCACTCCCAGACGAAGCAATCGCAGGGTGTTAGGTCAGGAATACTTGCTGTCCGTTCAAGGGGCCCAAGTCGTGCCAACCAGCCTCCTGGAAAATGGATGTGGAGCCATGTGCGGCCAGGATATGCCAACTGAAGCGGGGCCCCATCTTTTATACAGATAACGCCACTGTAATTGTCCCACGTGGATGCAATAGCGTGAACATAATTTTCAAATATATCAAAGTACCGTTCCGCATTCAGTGTGTCTCGAATGAAATATGGACTCACAATTTTCGTGGATGTCATGCCACATCACAATGTGACCATTGGGGACTTTGACTTGTTGAAAAATTACTCTCGGTTCCTCTGCTGCCCAATTATAGTAATTGTGCTGCCGGCTACCAACTTCCAAACATGAAACACGGCTGCATCTGACCATAATATATTACCGAGAATATCGGACCAGTCTTCATACCAAGCAAACATTATCTCTCCAACTGATTACCAGAGACTTCCGGTGATAATTCGTGGTAGTAATGTGGTTTGCGTGGACAAATATCAAGCATTTCTATAGAATGGCTGAGATTGTGTGTCGGGTTAAACACTTCCGTGAGCTGCCTCTCTCTGTGATTTCTAAGGACTTCAAGTGAACACTTCCTGAACCACTTCCACTTTTTCCTCCGTCCTGGAGGTTGAGGATCGATCCCTTTTCCTGACTTGTCGTACACAATCTGTGTCGATTAGTTTCGAGTGGTAATTCTTTATTGCCTTTGCATCTACCGAGGCACGAAGTCCTTTCGCACTTGGCCACCACCTCTGTACTTTTACTAAGGGTCGCCATACTTCATACCGTGATACCAGTTGAGCCCGCTCACAAAAAAGCTAGACGTTGTGCCACTGTCCGCCACGGAAATCTGCAGTGACATAAATGAAATATCATGTAATAAATTCTACCACTGTAAGGAACACAATGTTTTTTGTTTCATGAAAATTAGTTGAGTATTAAAAAAGTTATAAACAATTTTCAATACGGGGTTAAGTCTCGCCCACTCTGTATATGGTACCCCTTTCCTTTGCAATCGTAAGTCACAATGCCGTTGAATCAACACCATAACACACATAGGTCGTCTGCTGCGGAGATCCATGTTCAGTAATGTCCACCGAACGGTGTCCTCCGAGGCAACTGTGTCTGCACCATCACTGCATTCTGTCGTTACATCCGCCACAGCTTGCTGCCTATCCTCTGCTCTGTAGAGCAGGCGAGCCGCCGACCTCCACGTTCTCTGATGGAGTCTGGACTTGCAACAACCTGTCGCCCACTCGTGGCTTCACCGTCGTTCAGACGGTTCCCGTTGATGTACATGCACCGACCAGTTTCGCGATCTCCGAGATGCTGGTTCGCAGGTGCCGCGTCATAACAAACTTCCCTTTCTCAGAGTCGCTTATATAAGTTTATTTCCCCGTTCGTGGCCTATATCGTCACTGAAGCGATTGCCCATTCTTCTCTGTTTAGCTTATACAGGGTGTAACTAAACTACCTGTACAGACTTTGAGGAGATGTTCTTTACATCAAAACAAAAAAATTTCCCGTAAACATAGGCTTTAAAAAAACATACATAAAATGCTATGACCACTTTCTCAATATATGAGTTTCACAGTAGCTTTGATGAACATGTGTTGATAGCTCTTAAAGTATGCATTTTAGAGTCCATATATACTGGACATTTTTTTCTTGTTTTGGTATGTATTATCTCCTCCCATAATATGGAAAGCAAAGAACTTGGCAGTAGAAGAGATGTGTTTCTTAGTACTGGAGATCGACTAGTGCTTATAGCTCTTAAATCAGACATTTTAGAGCCCTTGTTTATTGACTTTTTTCTGCTTTGGTGTGAGGAACCTCTCCTCAAAATCCGTAAAGGGAATTTCATTACACCCTCTACACTTCCTTTATCGTGTCACGCGTCCGTAACATCAAGAGGCGACACACAGTTTCATGTGGGCGTTTATCATGACGTTCTAACTCACTAGTGTATGTTACCTCTTAAAGATGTTCAATACGTTTACTCACAGCCCTATGCATTTTGGCGCACATATAAAGCAATGTAAGCAATAATTACTTCCTTCCTTGTTGGGGAACTCCTACAGATTTCGCCGCATGTCTGCCGCCAAATGCCTCGGTCTCGCCATTCTTCCCCACCCTCTTCCATTCCTCTTTTTCCATCGCTTCTTGGATACTACTTAGCCGTGCTTTCCGTGGTCTTCCTCTTATCCTCCTTCCAGGAGTTTGCCATGGAAGTACGCTATTGGGCCACCCGTCTTCATCCATTCTTTTGACATGTCCAAACCATCCTAGCTGTCTTTCTTCTATTTTATCCGTAATACGGTCGAGGGTTCGAATCCTGCCTCGGGCATGGATGTGTGTGTTGTCCATAGGTTAGTTAGGTTTAAGTAGTTCTAAGTTCTAGGGGACTGATGACCTCAGACGTTAGGTCTCATAGTACTCAGAGCCATTTGGACTATTTTTGATACTTCATACATAAAGTTTTTATATTTCACCTAATCACAACACCTCTAATAGCAGCTTTAGTGTCACTGTGTCATATGAAAACCAAATGACTGCTTAGATTCCTTTCCAATCTCTTCTCCTTTATCTGCCTTAGGGTAAACATCTTCCCCACAAATTACTTGCCTCTTCTAGAGCCACTTTGTGTTTCCACTTTATTTACAAATTTCTCCATTCGCGATTTTAAAATCCTCCCTTGCTTCCTTTTTTATATATGGGGATTAGATACGCTAAGGACCACCCTACTGGATTTTCCTCTCCATCCCACAGACATTTATTAAATAACGAGCTTAGATATTCATACAGAATTCTTAGGCCATAACTCAGTAATTCTATTGGTACATTTCTAGTCCCTGGTAATTTCATAAATTCCATTTGTGGAGATACCTTCTGTACTTCTTTCGTAGTTATTTTCTCTCCCTTTTCTCCGTCCTGGTTCTCCAGCATCTCCCACTCTATTTCTTTGTACTTTGCATTTTCTTCTGATAATAGGCCTTTAAATTGATTCTCCCACTCTACCAGACTGATAAGCGGCACGTTTGTTCTTTCTGTTACTTCTTTCCTCAGCAGCCGCTACTTTTGTGCTCGCTATGCATCGATAGACTTCTTCGCATTTGCCCTCCATGTTTCACATTTCCTTTTGCGTTCTCTCAGCCAGTTATTATAGAATATGTTTTGTAGGTTCACTTTTTCTACAGTGCTTTAATCCACCATTGTGAGCGCTGCTTTCATTTTTCCTCTTGCTGCCCCAATACTTCAAATGCTGCTCCATGCATATCTATTTCTAATTCTTTGGTACATATGTTCTAACCTGTCCAAAACCCAGCGAGACGCATCGTACTGCAAAACATTGTCACTGTTCGCAGGACTCAAATAAACGTTGTCTAAGATACGACAAATACTTTTGTCCAGTATGTTATGACTTGGCAGTGTCACTCACTTACTTAACAAACATTTTTACTGGTTACTGGGAAAAGCTGTAGAAAATCACTGTTTGAAATCACGTTTCTTTTTATTGATACTACTTTGACAGGGCCAATCGTTATTTCGCCTTTGTTGGGTATTGTTGTCGCCATATATCCTCATTAAATGGATGTCTCCAAGCTACACATGGCTAAGTTTTAATTCAATCTGCAAACGAATTTGAAATTAAAAGTAGGAAATCGCATGAGCGACATGCCTAACTCTGTGGCTCATTGCTAAATCTGTAGATGGCATAAAAATTACTTGGTCTAACTTGCGCTCATAGCCTAACTTATCCACTCTGAGTCGCGGTAGAACGAAAACAATTAACTAGTGAAATGAGAAACTTTACATACACAATACTCATATATAAAAACTGAACTCCAAGAAATACGAGGACGTGCCTCCGAATTTCTTGAATAAAAATTACATTATTAATATTCTGTATCTTTATTCTTCATGTCTACATCTTTGCAGCCCTCTGCCGCTAGTGGCTTTCGAATAGTAATGTTTAACATTGCGGAATGTAACGTAACTACGTCAGTGCGTGAGAGACAGCGTGCTGTAATCGAGTTTCGAATTCGAGGAGTTCGTCCACGCATGAAGCATCCTTTCCTTCAGCATGGCAATGCCAGAACAGACACACGAGCGCCGCGACATCTTAAAAAATCCGACGCCTTGGGTTCACTGTCATCAGTCATCCTCTATACAGTCCCGACTTGACCGCCATCCGATTGTCATCTGTTTCCAAAACTTGAAGAACATCTTCGAGGACTTCACTTTGATAGTGATACGGTGCGAGCAGAGGTGAAGCTGTGGTCCCATCAACAAAGTTAAATATTCTACAATGACGGTATCAACAAACAGGTCTCTCGTGAGGAGAAATGTATTCGTCGCCAGGTTGACTATGATGAAAAATAAATATGTAGATATGAAGAATAAGGAGTTACTGTGTTAATACCGTTCGTTTTATGTTTTCCTTTAAAAAGTCGGAGGCACTGTTTTTCAGTACACTCTTTTACATGCAAGCAGCATGTAGTGGTCCCTTGAAAACTACGCTGCTCTCGTCAGAGGAAGAAGAACCTCACCTAAATAAAATAAATTCGCAAGTTGCACACACACTCTCTAGAATTCTAAAATTAATTAGAAATTTCTTATAAACGAAATTTTCTTACAGGTGGTTCTGGTGGAATGCTACTTTTGTAATCAAATACCATCAATCTATTATACTTTTTGGGGATATTCATTTATGGCTCAGGGATACATTTCAGACCTATCGTCTCCAGTGTCAACAACTTCATCTCAGAGTAACACCTACACCGAACATCCTAAATTATTTGGATGTATTCCAGTCACTTTCTTCCTGTAGGATTTTACCGCCTACAGCTTCCTGTATTATCATGGAATTACTCCCTGATGTCTTAACACATGTCCTATCTATCTGTCCCTTCCTCTTGAGAATGTTTTCCAGATACTCATTTCCACGCCGAATCTTATCCCTTTAAAAATAGTTCCCTATTAGATATTACACACTTAGGCCACTTCTTTTCCACTCGTGGAACCCGATCCTTGGATAGCTTTCTCTCTCCCAGTGAAGCGTTTTTAATCTTATCTAAGCCTGTAAAATGATGACACTTTAAGGTTATCTTTATTTTCCGTAATAGAAAAAAGTCGCAGAAGGTACGTCTGACGAATATGGACGTCATTACAGTGATGTTTCTGGCAAAAAATTCTCAAACATGCAAGAAATTGTAAGAAGGTGTGTTATCGTATGGACCTGCACACACTTCCATGCTTCTTTGAGAATTTTTAGCCAAGAACATCATAGTAATGATGTCCATATTCGCCAGACGTGGCCCTGTGTGACTTATTTTCTGTGTCGAAAAATAAGGATAAATTTATGGAGACGTCATTTCACATGCACAGATTAGATTAAAAACGCTTCGCTCGAGGACTGGAAAGGGCTCTGACATAGACGTATAATATCTAACAAGGAACTGTTGTGAAGTGGGTAACATTGTTGTAGATGGATAAACAAAATTCATTCTGAAAAATAAAATTCATTTTTTGAACAAATCTAAAAAAAAATTGCCAAATGCAATTGTTTTACCACAAATCGGGACTTCTTTTTGAATTGCTTCACTCAAACAGCGTTGAGCTTACAAATAGTACGCCTTGGTGATCTTTATATCTGGGGGGAAGAGCTCATGGTGCACTTTGTCATTAAAGTCGAAGATCACCGTGGTCATAATCGTCACGTCAGATCGCTCTTGTCGAGCGTTTTTCGGTCCTGGCGATCCAGAATGTGTCCTCTGGGACGACTGAACCTTAGTTTCGACATCAGATCCATAAACCCATACTTCGTCGTCTATAATGATTCGTTGCAGTAGTTCTGTATCGTTGCTGACTTCATGAAGCGACTTCTGAGCAACATACATTAGCATCTGTTTTTGTTCAAAGTACAACAATTGTGGAACAAATTTTGCTGTCACATGTTTCTTACGTTAAAACTCCGAAAAACTTCTTGACAGGAAACAACTGACATCCCAGTTCTCCGATTGCAATTTGTCAAGCGTTCATATCCATTTCTTTCCTTTTTCAACGATTTCATTGGTTGGTGATGTGCTGGGGCAGTCAGGGCTCTTGTCTTCAACGTCTTTACGGCTTGGAAACGCTTATTCCACTAGTTAACTCTTGTTTTACTTATAGAAGAACCAAAAAGCAATATTTAACATTTTTAAAGTTTCCTGCACTTTATTTCCTTCTTACGCCAAGAGTTAATACACTATCTGTTATCCACTTTTTATACCAAATATAAAATCGCCGATACCACCAAAGCACGTGTAACCTTTTTGGCAGGTGTCAACGTAAGAAGTACCCGATATGGGTAGTACTGTACAAACACTTTTGAGATATTTTTACCAACACTAAAATGTAAAAACCACACGAATCGTACTAATACGACAAGCAAAGTTAACAATATTTCCATTACTTTCTGAACGGAAATAGTACAATGCAGTGCTCTACAAACATACATCGTGATATGTAAATCTGTCGAAAGTCAGATGACTGAGAGAAGCGTCAAGGCTAACACATTTAAAACACGGGAAAAGATGTGTTAAGAAGTTGAAAGCTTGCAGAGAGCCGGGACAGCAGTAGCCGCTGCGCTAATTGCCAGATACGGTGAGAGTTTGATTGCAGAAGCCTTAGTCCGTATTTGCTTTGCTGACTCATGAGCGTTTGCAGGTGCGCTCCGCAAGGACGAGTGGGGGACTGATTCACAGTCGTATCTTCCACACCCAGAACGGATTAAGATTAATTACTGCGATGAGACCGAAGTAGGTGGCGTACTTGTACCAACACTGGTTTCATATTCGGAAGGATGGAGTTCCAACCACTATGCAACCATCCTCATTTACGTTATCCGTTGTCTCCTGAACAGCTTTAGGTGAATGCTGGGGAGGTTCCTAAGAAATACCCACATACAACTTCCTTGCTGATCTTTATTGAATTTGAGCTTCTTCATCGCCTCTAACAACACCTTCAGCACGTTGAAACCACCCTTTGTTCTACTTAAGTGAGACGTGCGCACTTATACTGAATCGTGAGTCTAAAACAATATACAATGAGACGCGAGTGGATTCTAAAAAATGGCCTGATAGGTACGTGGAAAAAATTTACCGTATCTTCTCTCAACACAAGTCCTAAAACTGCACTCTCCTTGTTATTGTGCTGTGTTCGGAGCCTTAGTTATTCTGTATAGGGCGCAATAGTAGACGGATCATTGTTCATCATACTCCCAATGTCCCCGAATAATACAATGAAATAGACACAACGGTCTGACTGGTACATTTGCTGTAAGGTTCTACTACTCTAACCTTATTTTTTTAGGAGATCATATTCGTCGTTGACTGCATAAATTACTTATTTCACTATTGCAGTTTCGGACTGCAAAAGATTCTGTTTCAGTACACGTCAGACTTTAAAACCCTCTGACATGTACGCATGTCATCATCAAAAATAGGCTAGTCTGAGGTAACTGTGTTTCTACAGTGAAAAGGACTATTTTTAACGATGAGATGTATACATGTCGGAGGCTTTTGAAGTCTCACCTGTACTGAGGCAAAATCGTTTTCAGAACCACTTGAAAATGGCCCAAAGGCCGAAACTCCAATAATGAAATAAGTAATTTCTTATCAACAGTGAATATGACGATCTTTAAAAAATTCTACGTGACTGTGAACTTTGGAATATGGGCAGAAGTGCCAGCAATGTGACATTTTCCCTTACAATTTGATCAGTTAACAGCAACGACTCCAGATTCTCACGGACAACAGAACTACTGCAGAATTATGAGGGACATAAAATGATGCTGTAGGCTCTCTGATTTCGAGTGACTATACTCAACATCCGTATCCAAATGTAGGTGCTTTATAATTTCCCCTTAAAGCTTATCTTCCTCCAAGTAAGCGAAAATTTAAATAAAGTCTTAGTACTGGATTTTATAGCTGTTTAACAAATATGGTGTTCTGGCAGTGAAGTGTGTAAAAATTTATTTATAGACAAACGTTTTTGAACACATAAACATACTTGTAGCCATACACCGTAATAGAAAGAAACATATGTAGTGAATACAATGCATGCTATAATTATTAGGGATGGTAATTTGTCGCTTCTATGTTTTAGAGATCATCTTGGAAATCCTCATAGGAGTTTGCTCCATTTTTACTATTCACAAGAGTCCTTTATAGTGTATACTGTCCATAAAATAGAACACGCAGGTACTGACCATAAAAATTCTATATCATTTCGTATATATGTAAGAATTATCTACAATTTTACTGTCAACAACAATTTTGCATTTCTTTCACTACCTGTAAGAATCCTTCCCCAATTTTAGTATATGTAAAAATCTTGTAATATTTTCTGTCTGTGAGATGCCTAAACTGTTTTCCTTATCAATAAGCAACTTCCATTATTCTATCGATGTGTATCTTGCACCATATTTTCTGACCATAAGAATTCCGTGTTATTATTACTAAGCGTAAGAATTCTTCACCACTGCTGTTATTTGCAAGACCTGTTCATCATTTTTACTATCCTTAAAATTGTACACCAGTGTACTATCTATTAAAAATCTCCAGCATATCACAGTTCATAAGATTCTTGTACCATTTTGTGTAGCAGGACGAATTTTCATTCTTTTCACAATGCGTAACAATCTCATACACTATCCATAAGAATACTGCACGTCTCGACTGTCCACAAGAATACCACGCGATTTTTACTGCCCATAAGAATCTTACAGCATATTTACTATCCATAAGAATCCTGCACCATTTTTATCATTCATCAGAATGATATACTATACTTACACTTAATGCTACACCATTTTTTACTAACCTCATTTTTCCTGTATTATAGCCAAACATCCCTACATCAATGTTATTATTCTTAACAATTCATCTTCTTTACTATTAACAAAATCCCGAAGCAATGTAGTATCCAAAGTGGTTATCACCGTGTCCGCTGTTTGAAAGAGTCCTACGCCGTTTTCACTTTCAGTAAGAATACTGCACTCCATTTACTCTCCATAAGAACCCCATGCCAGTGATAGACAATTTTTGTCATTCATAACAATCTTGCAACTCTTTTGCTATCCATGCTCTGTCATATTTGCTATCAATAAGAATCCAACACAACTGTCACTATCTTTAAGAATCCTTCATTTTTACTATCTGTAATATCCCACGCCGTTTTCGCTATCAGTAAGAATCTTGCACAATTTTTGATATTCATAAAACTCCAGCTTCATTATTTTTATTCATACGACTTCTGTAAATTTGTACCGTCCATAAGAATTCTAATTTTTTTCAGCAGAAATCCTACATCTTTTTTACTGCATATAAGAATCCTAATACATTTTTACTACCTAGTTACTTATTGGACATATTTGCGTGTTTTGTAGCGGAATGACCCAGAATGGGCTATTTTCTTAACTGACCTGTAAATGAAAATTTTCATGTTTTTAATTTTGTTGTTTTCTTTGTATCCCTTAGTTATTTATTCTGAGTCAGTTGCACATTGCGGGCATTTCAGCACAAAAAGAGGAAGAAATAGAAAATTCCAGTAAGATAATGACATAGTGGGCATAATCCGTTTCGTTTCTTTTTGAATGTATGTTCAGTGTTGGACTTCATAGCTGTTTTATATTGAAATGAGAGGCGTTGTCAGGCTTTTCGAAAAATAAATGCATTCATGCATCTATAAATAATGTTGAATGGAGTGGAAAAGCTTTGAGTCAAATATAAACACTACACAAGCGGAAAAGTTGGAGAATGTAAGTGTCATTGAAAGTAGACATAAGAAGTGGAAAAGTTGCAGTAGAAGATCTAAAAAAGATTGTATCACATATTTAAACAGAAATTAGAAAGAGACAACTAACCTTTGCGTCTGAATTTCGTTCTTGTATGGGTGTGATAAGTGGGGAATGGGCAAAAACAGGAAAGAAGATGTTCTGCTATCAACGGAAGGATATTTTAAAAGTAAGTGAGGAGATGAAGTACATTACTTGCAGAAATTAAGATCAATATTTGATTAAATGAGTGCAAGGAAAATGTTTATCAGTAGAAGAAAGACGCTAACGGGGTATGTATTAATGATGAGGCTTAAACTAAAAGAAGGGTTGGCTCATTTCAGAAGTGCACTTTTTTTAGTCTGAAATAAAACTGCAAACAATCATTTTTATTCTGATTAATTCTTCACTAAAATTGCAAATTACAAATCCTGCCGTTTGGTGGCACGTAAGGTGTGGGTGAATTAATTCCTTATCTGTCTGGAACACTGCGTTGTTTGTACATATCAAAGTTTTTACAAGATTACGTGGATTCTTTCGTTTCGACTACAACAAACAAACGTTTTCAACTTTGTTGTCCATAATGGACTACTTGTCAAGGACTGCGATTGATTAGGTCAAACTATGATGGCCCGGAGGCTCGGCACGAGCATTTCGGAAACTGCACGACTAGTCGGGTGTTCGAGCAGTGCTGTGGTGTGTGTCTTCAACACGTAGCGAATCAAAGGTGAAATCACGTCCAGACGTCATGGGATTGGGTGGCCACACCTCATTACAGATGTCCGGCGTCGTAGGCTGGGCAGACTTGTACAAGAGGACAGGCGGCGAACTGTGGCGGAACTATCAGACTTCAACGCTGGTCAGAGTACAAGTGCGTCTGAACACACAGTGCACCGAACATTCCTAAAGATGGGCCTTCGTAGCCTACGATCCATGCATGTGCCAATGTTAACACCACGACATCGCAACTACGACTGGAATGGGCACGTGACCATTGGCACTGGACGTTGGGGTAGTTGCTTGGTCTGATGAATCCCGATACCTTCGTCATTATGCCGATTCGATGGCGCGTATCCGTCGTCTTCCTGGGGAACAGTTGCTTGACACTTGTACGAGGTGCATTCAAGTTCTAAGGCATCCGATATTTTTTCTCCAGACTGGAAAGAGACAGAAACATGCACATTGTTTTAAAATGAGGCCGCGTTCATTGTCAATACGTCCCAGAGATGGCAGCATCGTACGGCAGATGGAATTTTACCGCCAGCGGCGAGAATGAGAATTGTTTTAAATACTTAAAATGGCGACGTTTTCCTTACTTGAACAGCGTGCAATCATTCGTTTTCTGAATTTGCGTGGTGTGAAACCAATTGAAATTCATCGACAGTTGAAGGAGACATGTGGTGATGGAGTTATGGATGTGTCAAAAGTGCGTTTGTAGGTGCGACAGTTTAATGAAGGCAGAACATCGTGTGACAACAAACCGAAACAACCTCGGGCTCGCACAAGCCGGTCTGACGACATGATCGAGAAAGTGGAGAGAATTGTTTTGGCGGATCGCCGAATGACTGTTGAACAGATCGCCTCCAGAGTTGGAATTTCTGTGGGTTCTGTGCACACAATCCTGCATGACGACCTGAAAACGCGAAAAGTGTCATCGAGGTGGGTGCCACGAATGCTGACGGACGACCACATGGCTGCCCGTGTGGCATGTTGCCGAGCGCAACGACAGCATGAATGGGACTTTCTTTTCGTCGGTTGGGACAATGGATGTGACGTGGATGCCATTTTTCAATCCAGAAACAAAGCGCCAGTCAGCTCAATGGAAGCACACAGATTCACCGCCACCAAAAAAATTTCGGGTAACCGCCAGTGCTGAAAAAATGATGGTGTCCATGTTCTGGGACAGCGAGGGCGTAATCCTTACCCATTGCGTTCCAAAGGGCACTACGGTAACAGGTGCATCCTACGAAAATGTTTTGAAGAACAAATTCCTTCCTGCAATGCAACAAAAACGTCCGGGAAGGGCTGCGCGTGTGCTGTTTCACCAAGACAACGCACCCGCACATCGAGCTAACGTTACGCAACAGTTTCTTCGTGATAACGACTTTGAAGTGATTCCTCATGCTCCCTACTCACCTGACCTGGCTCCTAGTGACTTTTGGCTTTTTCCAACAATGAAAGACACTCTCCGTGGCCGCACATTCACCAGCCGTGCTGCTATTGCCTCAGCGATTTTCCAGTGGTCAAAACAGACTCCTAAAGAAGCCTTCGCCGCTGCCATGGAATCATGGCGTCAGCGTTGTGAAAAATGTGTACGTCTGCAGGGCGATTACGTCGAGAAGTAACGCCAGTTTCATCGATTTCGGGTGAGTAGTTAATAAGAAAAAAAATCGGAGGCCTTAGAACTTGAATGCACCTCGTAGTACGGGACAGAGATTAACTGGCGGCGGCTCCATTATGCTCTTGGGAACATTCACGTGGGCATCCATGGATCCAGTGGAGCTCTTGCAAGGTGCCATGTTGGCCAAGGAGTATATTACACTTGTTGCAGACCAAGTTCACCCTTTCATGACGATCATGTTACCCAAAGGCAGTGGCATTTTTCATCAAGATAATGCAACATGTCACAATGCCAGGAGTGTGATGCAGTGGTTCGAGGAACACAGTGGCGAGTTGCAGTTGATGAATTGGTCACAGAGCTCGCCAGATCTGACCCCGATCGAACACACCCGGTATGTGATTGAACGTCAGCCCCTGGTAGCTGAGTGATCAGCGCGACGGAATGTCATGCCTAACGGGTTCGATTCCCGGCTGGGTCGGAGATTTTCTCCGCTCAGGAACTGGGTGTTGTGTTGTCCTTATCATCGTCATTTCATCCCCATCGACACGCAAGTCGCCGAAGTGGCGTCAGTTCGAAAGACTTGCACCGGGTGAACGTTCTACCCGACGGGAGGTCCTAGCCACACGGTATTAAAAAAATGTGATTGAACGTGGAGTCAGAAGTCAATGCTTCCCTTCCCGGGAAGAGCGGGAATTAGGTAACTTGTGTGCGAAGATGTGGTGCCAAATCCCTCCAGCGACCTAATAAGGCCTCATTGGTTCCATGACGCGACGCGTCGCCGTTGTTATACGTGCCAAAGATGGCCATACCGGCTGTTATGTAGGTGGTCATAATGTTTTGCTGATCAATGTACGACCTGTGGCTCTGGTGTGTTTTACAATTACTGATCTATCAGGTGCTTTGTTTCAGTAAACGTTGATGCGTTCTTTAAATCGGACACTGAAACTGCGTCCAGCTGGGCTTATGTATTGAACAAGACATTCATAACAAACAATTTTATTGATATCAGATGCTTTTAATAGGGTAGGGTAAACGGCAAAGTCCGTTATTGTTAGTGCAGCAAGCTGTTCTAATGCTGTAGGACTTGAAGATGTCTGCAGTTTATTGAGAATAATGTCCTAAATATGGGATACTTGCAGTAGTGATATTGTTTTACTTATTATTATTCTTGTTTCTTTTTTCTTATATTTTCTTTCTCCCTTTGTTGGACAAATGGCCTATAAGTGGAGAGTGGTTGGTATCCATAGGCTGTAGCTGTTGGTTGATGTTTGCATTTCAGATATTTTAAAATTTAGGTAATTGAGCCAAGAACTATACCTCTCCTTTTCCTGTCGCTCTTGTACCCTTCTGTAGCATCGCTCTTTTTCGTAAGTGTTAATGAATTTTTAAAACTAAAGCATTCATCAGCTAGGTGTGGTCCAGCCTTCCTCCGAAGTGAGACCTGCATTACACAACGGAACTGAAGGATCACTTTTTCGGAACTCTGTAATTTCCATTCGCGACGCTTAATTTTGAAATTTGGGTTAAATGTGCGTACAAATTTCCTCTGTAATGGTGCAAACGCGTGGCGCCCTGCGACGTCACGCTAAGGGTTGACGACACTTCCAAACAGTAAGGTGTAGAAACATGTTCAGAAGTCTATGTGACATGTAAGGTGGGTTAATGATGTCATATTGGCAAAAAATTTCATCAAAAATCTGCTGAACGCCACCATGGATGTGTCGCTCGATGAGAGGGTCATCACGGCCCCTCTTACCCATATTTCACTCATTGTTTTAACGCCTCTGAGATGGAGATTAGAACCGTGACCAACGGTGGTAAAATCCCGGGTTTTTTTTATGGGTGCCGCGAACAACATTTCAAACACACTGTCGCTCAGAATCGGTATGAAAAGGTCTCAGGCGTTGTCGTAAATGAAACCATTCATTTGCCCTGGAGCGTTGATTTGTAAACATTTCGCGGCTGAAAACGACATTCTCAGTGCTTTGAGAAACAAGAAGATGTTCTTGACAACCTTTGACATTGCTGTTTCCCTCGGAGGTTTCAGCCCTTCTCTAAGGACATTGTGGGGCTGCTTCGCCGTTGAACGTAATCTGACTCCTTTGGAGTGCAGTGCGAACGTAGTTTTCGCTTTCGTTTAAATGTTGGGGCCAATAGAGATGTTCAGAACAATTCTACGAAATATGAACGTGATCCGAAGGAGCAAAGAGTACTTACACTGTTTTCCACACTTCTGTGGCATGATCACGAAGGACTGAACATTAAAACGAGCGTGAATAAAAATAGAGTCCATTTAAGACCCTCAGTTTGGCAACAGCCACAGTGCCACCCACACGCTTTTGGTGAGAACTTTACTAATGTACCTGTTAGTAATTTGGAAACCAATTCAGCCTGTTGGCTGTTTCAGCGCCTGAAGGCAGCCAAATCCAACACAGGGGGCGGGCGAGAGGGTAGCCTAACCATCAGGTGCTAGGGCAGCTGCAAGATGATTTGGCATCAAAATTTCTGAAGGCACAATTCTAACAAAGGGCGAGTGTGATACTGAGGGTGTTGTCGAACTGGGGGACTTAGTGCGACCCTTCGTCGTTTTTTGTCGAAGATATTAATGTTGTTGCACTCCAGCATGATCACACCACAGGAGGGCGTAAAACTGATCGGGAGAAGCATAACTAGCCTTTGCTGCTTCGGATCACTTTTAAATGTTGTCGAAGGGTTTTGAACAGTGTCTAGTGGTTCCAACGTGTACATGAAAGAAAAAAGTGTGGTCACGCTGCACTCCAAAGGATACGATCACGTTCAGTGGGGGATCAGTCCCACAATGTCTTTAGAGGATGTGTGAAACGTCCGAGGGTGTAAGCCGTGTCAAAAGTTTTCAAGAACGTCTTCGGTCGTCACACTGTGAACTGTCATTTTCTACCCCATGGAAAGAGGTGATTCCACTTAGGTCCTTTATATCGTTCTCTGAGCCCTTTTTGTGCCGATCCTGAGCGGTGTTTCTTCTGGATTTTTTTTTTATTTTTATGACTCGTAGGAAGAAAGTCCGTGATTTTGACATCTTGCGTCGAGGTCCTAACTTCCATCGAAAAGGCATCAAAAGAAGGGGTGGAATATGGGTGACAGGGGCTGTGATGACCTTCCCATCGAATGACACGTCTATGGGGATGTTCGGCAGAATTGGGGTGAACTTTGATGCCAATGTGACATCATGAACCAACCTCTCACGTCACGTGAATTTCTGAGCTGTGGCCTTGTTCGCATGCATCGACATCTTGCTGTTTACTGTGTCTTCGAGCCCGAGGGTGACTTCGCCGGTCGCCACGATTTTGCACCGTTACCGAGGAAGATTATACGCACTTTGAGCCAAATTTCAAACTTGAGCGTCGCAGTGGGTGTAAATTAGTGAGTTTCGAAAAAGTGATCACTTAATTCTGTTGGGCAGTGTAGTTTACCGAGTATTAGTGGGACCTAAAGCTTAACGTGATTTTGGGCCAATTACGCGACGTTTCAGTTATCAGACTCAGACAACGTTATAGAAGACGAAAGCATAGTTTAAAGGAAAAAAGTACATTACACATTGGAGCCGCTACGCCGTAAACCTCGCTTACATGGCGAACGGCCAAGAGGCTGCATACAGTTTTTATTCTCTTTAAAGAGTCTGCTTGATGGCCGAGTCCAATGCTCTCGTGAGCTCGACCGCAGCGGCGCGTTCACGTCGGGACCTGTCCGTGTTGTGGTGACGCTGTTACCTGTAGACCTTGACAACTGCAGCAAGCTGTGCGGAAGAAAGGCTACATACAACTTTCTGCAGAGCGTCCGGCACCTACTGGCTACTACACATGTCTGAGACTGTGAGTGCTACGTTCAGTTTTACATGTGTATCAGAATGTGGACATGGCTGAAGATGTATTAGTGTAGGTTTGGGCAGCTCCACCAAAGTGATGATCTGTTGTGTAACGTTGGGATCGACGTGCGGCAACTCGCGAATGATGCCGCTGTCTATAAGTAGAGGTCTGTTCGGATGCGGATATCCGTGACTGTTTTAGTGAATGCATCATATACAATTAGGGCTGGCAGATTAAACTGACACAATTACCGAACATTTCAGGGTGAAAAGATTTGCTGATCTGAGGACTGAGTATGAACACAAGAAAGCTTACTGAACATTAAAAATTATGCGTATTATTGCTAGTTGCAGCTGTCAACATAATTTTATTACCTTTCATTTTATGGTAAAAGTCGTTATATGTTATAAACTTTAAGAAAAGACAGATGCATAATCCTGCTTTTGCCATATCTACGCTCGATTTGTTTTTTTGCGTCAGATCGTAAATGATTCATGTGAGTTAAGACTTTTTCCATATAGGCACTGCTGCATGAAACCTCCATTATGCTTATGATAATTTTTATGTGTTAGGACTTTCTTCTCCGTTTATAAACGTTTTCCATGAAAGAGCTTGTGGACATAGAAGGCTTACTTTGTAAATATCCCACATATTTGTTCAGTATACGTGTCTCTTAGTATAAACTATATTTATCAATGTGTTCTTCAATATACACACCTTTGATGTTTGTACATATTTTTAATATTTACTCGTCTCTTTCCCTACATCCACATAACTGAAAATCTTAAAAGGACAGTTATCGTAGTCAAATAAAGGTCGCAAATGCGGCTTGCGTCGACTGACAACGCCGCGCCAAATATTTATAGACTTGATTTTGCAAATCAATAAATAAATCAGTGATATAAATGAAATTATAAAAATACTGAACCACTCATACCGGGGCTAAAATACCGAACAGTTCGGTAAAAAACCGAACACCTGACAACACAGCACACAATGGATACTACCTAGTAAACCCTCGATTCCTTAAAGAACAGGACTGTCATGCATAAATCACCTCCAAACGTTACATTAGTTTAGAAATGAGTTAATATGTTAAATCATTAACGACAACCATGTAAGCAAGAAAAAGTTTAGAAAAGATTTGAAACTATGCTTCAAGTTTGTTTGGCATTACTAAGTACTCTAATTATGAAAAACTAGTCTGGATAAGTTGCGGCCCATTTTAAGCAAAAGTCGGTTTTTCGCGCATCTCAATGCTTATGTCGTCATGCCTCGTGAACCACGTGTTGTACTCTGTTATAATTTTGCAGGTACATTCAGACATATATACAGATACTGTGTGCAAAGTGAGTTGCAAATAGAAGAAGTATTAAATGAAATATAAACTAAATTGTCATGCCTGATGCTGAAGTCTTACGACAAGAACAGCTAAAATGAAGGAGCGATTTACCTTTAAACATTTTGTGTGTGGGGGGGGGGAGGGGGGGGGAGAGGGGGGGCGGTAGGATAGTGCTAGCAAGAAAAAGTTCGGTAAAGGTTTGACATTATGTTTAAAGTTAGTTGGATGTAGCTAAGTGCTCTCATTCTCAAATACTGAATATAGTCTGGGTATCAGCAGCTTAAAGACATACACTGAAGTGACAAAAGTCATGGGCAACTTGATATGGCATGGACACAACAAGCCGCTGAAAGTCACCTGTGGAAATATTGAGCCATGCTGGCTCTATCGCAAATGTGCTGCCGGTGCACGAACTGAACTCTCGATTACGTCCCATAAATGTTCGATAGGATTTATGTTGGGCAATCTGGGTGGCCGAACCATTGTCTCGAAGTGTTCAAAATGTCCTTCAAACCAACTGCGAACAGTTGTGGGCCAGTGACGTGGCGTATTGTCATAAATAAAATTCCATAGTTTTTTGGGAACATGAAGTCCGCGAATGGCTGCAAATGCTCTCCAAGTAGCCGAACATCCGGAGAACCCAGTCCATTCTATGTAGACACAGCCCACACTATTATGGAGCCACCACCGGCTTGCACAGTGCCTTGTTGGCAATTTGGGTCCATGGCTTCGTCGGGTATGCGCCACACTCGAACCCTACCATCAGCTGTTACCAACTAAAACCGGGAATCATCTGACAGGCCACGGTTGTCCAGTCTTCTAGGGTCCAACTGATATGGTCACCAGCCCGGAAAAGGCATTGCAGGTGCTGTGCTGTTAGCAAAGGCACTCATGTCGGTCGTCTTCTTTGAAAGCCGGTTAACGCTCCTTTTCGCCTAACGGACGCGTTCGTCGTACTTCCGATATTAATTTCTGCGGATATTTCACGCAGTGTTGCTTGTCTTTTAGCACTGACAACTCTACTCAAACACCGCTGCTCTCGGTCGTTAAGTGTAGGGCGTCGGCTACTATGTTGTGTTTGTGGTGAGAGGTAATGCCTGAGATGTGGTGTTCTCGGCACACTCTTGGACATTGTGAGTCGTGGAGTATTGAAGTCCTTAACGATATACGAAATACCATTCAGCGTTGAAAGTCTGTTAATTCGCGTCGTGCGGCCCTAATCACGTAGCAAAGCTTTTCACATGAATCAACTGTGTACAAATGACCGCTCCGCCAACGCCCTGCCCTTATATACATCGTGTACGCGATATTACCGCCATCTGTATACGTGCATATCGCTATCCCATGGTTTTAGTCACCTAATTTTATACACAGTTTCTAACTGTAACAATTCTCTTACTGTGTTAAACCTACAGGGTTATACCTGTAAATGAGTAGATTATGGTAGTATTTTAAATTCGATCAATAGCTCCATGAAATATTGAAAATAAAATTTGTTTTCCCATCTAAGCCGTTAAATGGGCAACCTGCAACTGGATGCTTCTTACCGCGCTCCTGGTTGGTAGCTAAGTAAGATAGATGCTTAAGTTACTATTATTAGCCTTCCATGACGGAATGCCTCATGTCCTGAATAGTGTAAATATGACATTGGCAACTGCTGGGGCTTAGGAGAAAGACTTACTGACTTACACTTCTTCCTATATTTCCAGCCAATTGCAAGTAGATCAATCGTACCAATAGCTGTCTTACATTTTTGTCATACTAGTTTTGCATACGTTAGCCGGTGTCTGTTATGAAATTATAGAGAACTACGACAAAGCGGCATGAAGGATACTCAATAGACACTCCGTCGTTAGTTATCACCTCTGATCCATATTCTTTCTCCTGTTCGTGTTTCACATACAACATAAACAATGTACGCTACGCGCCGGCCGAAGTGGCCGTGCGGTTAAAGGCGCTGCAGTCTGGAACCGCAAGACCGCTACGGTCGCAGGTTCGAATCCTGCCTCGGGCATGGATGTTTGTGATGTCCTTAGGTTAGTTAGGTTTAACTAGTTCTAAGTTCTAGGGGACTAATGACCTCAGCAGTTGAGTCCCATAGTGCTCAGAGCCATTTGAACCATTTTTTGTACGCTACGCAATCCTTGAACCTCTCAGCGTTTCTGCTAAATAAATTTATAAGAAAACATTGCGAAGCTTAGTATATTGGCAAAGGTAGCACGTTAACATGGTATAATTTTAACATAATTTGATAAACACGCTCCATTACAAACGTGTGACAGTATGCAGGATGTAACGACAGCTGGTAACGACTACCTTTGACTTCCCTAAAGTTCCGCAGAAAAATCTGCATCAGTCTCAATAAACTGTAATTTTGGGACTATCAAGAATATGACAGTCTTTTGAGAATTAAAATGGATAATGATCGGCTCCTATGTTCTTAATGCAGGCAATGTAAGTTACGAGGTCCAGCTTCGAAGCCGTAAACTCCACCTACTGGCCTAATCGGTATCGACCGACCTCCGTGTCATCCTCCGCCTATGGTGTCATCGGATGCATTTTGTAGACGCGTGGGTTTAGTACTCCGTTCTCCTGGCCGTTGTCAGTTTCCGTGACCTGGTGTCGCTACTACTCGTCAAGTAGTTTCTCATTTGGCTTCGATTTCAGGCAAAGCGTAGTTCTATCCTCAGAGCTCCGTCGCGCCGAACGAGTTAAGATGGCTTACAAAAGCTTAATATCCGCATATGCAGACGACAAAAGAAAACTCGCCGATGCGAATGAGGATGCGGGTAAAGACCGGATGCGGTGACGTGTGGAATACATTTCACTCACCCATGCAGACCACTTGGCTATGGGTAGGTTGCAGCACCAGAAGACTGTAGCGAAATGGAAGAAAACCTGCAGAAGAATCGACGGTTGATACAGGAACTGGCAGTTTATAATGAACTGAATTAATATAACGTGTTGCGTGAAGAGATGCCCACACACGCATACACATACACGTGCGCACAAACAAACAAACAAAGACACAATAACAGCATTCTTCAGAATTGTTCATCTATCTGGGATCCCTATGAGGTAGGGCTGATAGAGGAGACAGAGAAGATCCAACGAAGAGCGGCGCGTTTCGTCACGGGATCGTTTAGCTTGCGAGCGATCGTTACGGAGATGTTCAACAAACTCCACTGGCAGACGTTACATGGGAGGCGTTGTGCATCACGGAGAGATTTGCCATTGAAATTTTGGGACAGCTCTTTTCAGGAGGAGCCAGACAACTTATTAATTTCCCCCACATACATCTCGTGTATTGACCACGAGGAGAAAATTCGAGAAATTAGAGCCAATACAGAGACTTACCGACAATCATTCTTCCCACACACTATTCGCGAGTGGAACAGTGCTGGAGGGATCAGATAGTGGTACCGAAAGTACCCTCCGCCACAAACCATTAGGTGGTTTGCGGAATATGATGTAGACGTAGACATACCACACCCCAAATCCTCATATCAGAGCAAAATTCGAAACTTCAGCCCTGAACACAGGGAACAAGATGGTGGAACAAGTGAATATCACACAAACAGTGAAATTATGTGTGTTACGAAGCTTCACTCACTCATCCTGCAGAAACATGAAAACGCAACATCTACAAAAGTAATTCCAGACGTTTACGTACATAGATACCCACACCGCACCAATCACTATTTCACAGAGGCTATTCATTATCTGCATATTGTTTAACGCATTTTTCGAAGACTAGAGGTATCGTAGCCTAAAAAACGCTAGTTGAAGAGCAAAACTGCTAATCTTTGTTAAAATGCAACATAATATAAAGACACTAACGCTATAAGTAACAACAACAACAACAATCATAATAATCAATTATCGGTATTTTCATATTAGGCCTAAAATTTGGCAAACTATGTAACAAAACAATGATAAATGCTTATTAATTGCAGATGTCATACTCATACGCAGTAATTGGAGCTTTGCTGCAAATATCAGACAGTCAAGTGAATAGCAATATGTAATGTTAAGGTATACTTGTATATTTATTTTTCCTTGTAGTATTTCTGTCTTTACATTCATTAATGTGAGTACAATAATCATAAAAACTGTGATATATTATAATGCATAATTCTTTATACGTTAGGCGAAAGAAAAATTAACCCAGTAAAGGAGGGCATGTGAGCATATTCTCCGAAACATGTTTGGGTACTGAAACGAGAATAATTGTGTTTGATCAAGGGAGAACAACATTTCCTTAGAGATGCACTACTGTTGCACAACACTGTTGACGACAAAACGGTGTAAACGTAATCTCCTTCAAATACCTAGGAGTGACCTCAAGTGGAACAACCGCATAAAAAAATAATATTGAAAGGCAGATGCCGGACAGAGTTATTGGAAGACTCACAAAGAAATTTATATTATCTCCGAAAGGTGTGACTTACAAAACACTCGTCGTACAGATTCTTGAGTACTGTTCATCAGCCAGAGACCCTTACCAGGTTGCTTTACGAGAAGGAATAGAGAATATCTAACGAAGAACGGCGCATTTTATCACCCGATAGTTTACCCTGCGCGAGAGCGTTGCAGATATGCTCAAATGACAAGAACTGCAGGCGCTGCAAACAGGCGCTGTGTATAACGGAGAGATTTCCTGCTGAAATCTGAAGAGCGTGTATACCAACCAAAGACGCTCAACAGTTTGTACTTCCCGTATGCCCAGCAAAATGAGCACGATGGAAAACTAGAAGTCATGTCACGGTCGTGCTTCCACTCATAATTCATAAATGGGAATGAGAAGTGTATGTGGGGCAAGATTATGGTTTTAAAAGTACCCTCGGCCATACACCGCAAGGTGGCTTGCGGAATATAGATGTAGATGTGGAGCGTAATGAGCAGTAATGTCTTATTCCAAGTAACATAGATAAAGATTAGTTTTGTCGCAAGTGGTGATCAAAGAGTTTCCGTTCGAAGGCCGTACATTCCAGACTCCACTCAGGCGAAATCATCGTGAGTGAGCACTGAGGCAATGATACCATCGACTCACCAGTTTGAGGATACCTATTTTGTAAAACACAGTGTCCTGCTGCGTGAAGAAGTCCGTGACTGCCTGCTGCACATCCTCGTCCGACAACAATCGTCGAGAATGAGATTTTGACTCTGCAGCGGAGTGTGCGCTGATATGAAACTTCCTGACAGATTAAAACTGTGTGCCGGACCGAGACTCGAACTCGAGACCTTTGCCTTTCGCGGACAAGTGCTCTACCATCTGAGCTACCCAAGCACGACTCACGCCCCGGCCTC
This sequence comes from Schistocerca nitens, assembly GCF_023898315.1. Taxonomy (NCBI): domain Eukaryota; kingdom Metazoa; phylum Arthropoda; class Insecta; order Orthoptera; family Acrididae; genus Schistocerca; species Schistocerca nitens. The sequence goes on from NC_064621.1 coordinate 335,442,748, forward strand.
ACAGCTTTACTTCTGCCAGTACCTCGTCTCTTACCTTCCAAACTTTACACAAGCTCTCCTGAGAACCTGTAAAGTTTGGAAGGTAGGAGACGAGGTACTGGCAGAAGTAAAGCTGTGAGGACGGAGCGTGAGTCGTGGTTGTGTAGCTCAGATAGTAGAGCACTTACCAGCATAAGGCAAAGGTCCCGAGTTCGAGTCTCGGTCCGGCACACAGTTTTAATCTGCCAGGAAGTAACAATTGTCGAACTTTCAAGGCTTCTTTTAAGGGACCGAAGGCGTGATAATCACATGGGAAGAGATCAGGAGCATAGTGTGGGTGCTCTAGTGTCTCCCAGTTTAGCTGACGTAACTGCTGCATTACGAAATTTGCGACACGGGAACGTATGTTACCATGAAGCAGCAGCAACCCATTTCGCACCATTCCACATCGGTGATTTTCGACAGAGCTGCTGCCCCACATACATTTTTTATACTCCGACACATCTCTACCGGTATTTGTCCGTCGGCAGCCAAGAAAAGAATAACAGTACGTTGATCTTTTTTGGACCCATTTGGCAATAACGTCGTCGTAGTTCCCGTTACCGCATTTACCACACGCACGTCGGGAAGATGCGAATGCCATACTAATCTCTCGCCTACATGTCAGTGATTATATGTCTGCATCGGTGTCGCGTTACATTGCGTGTACGCTGCTGCAACCTCTTCGAGCGGAAACTTTCGCTCCTTGTACTATAAAGGCAAACATAGAAAACAAGTAATGATATTGCCACATAGCAGTGTGTCGGTCAGATTTGCACGTCACAACGTGTAATATTGAAAGTTGCCTGTTCATTTGGCAGTTTCCTTTCCGCCCACTATATTTCGATTTTCGTAGATCGCGACAGTACATTCGCAATACTTTTGCAGGTCATTGCTATTTTCAGCTTCAGTTGGTCGAAATAACCTCTTTGCATGTACAATGAGACGTTTTCGCATCTTTGGGGCATCGGTTGCTCTCTCAGCCAATATCAATCTTCCGCCGTTTAGAAGTCCGAGATCTTGTTGAACGTGCATCCAGCATTATGGGATGAAAGTGCCACCTTTTCACGAATAGGTCTTCTTAAACTTGATCCAGGTGTTGAATACAAATGATAAAACCATTTTATCTATTTAATAAAGCCAAACCATGTTTGTTTAAACATTTATGACGTCTGTTGTTCGGCTGTACTGCGATACCCAGCTATGTTTTCTCGTTCCTAAATGCTGCGGTGTGTCCCGTGTTGCCGACACTACAGGGGAAGAGCCGTTGTGGATTCTAGAAGTAAGGGCCTTCGCGCATACCCGTGAAATAAATCAGTACACACCACCAGATACTACAGGGTGTTACAAAAAGGTAGTCCGGAAACGCTTAATTTCCATGTTAGAGCTCATTTTAGTTTCATCAGTATGTTCTTCCACCTACGCTCAATGGAGCACGTTATCATGATTTCATACAGGATACTCTACCTGTGCTGCTAGAAAATGTTCCTTTACAAGTACGACACAACATGTGGTTCATGCACGATGGAGCTCCTGCACATTTCAGTCAAAGTGTTCGTACACTTCTCAACAACAGATTCGGTGACCGATGGATTGGTAGAGGCGGACCAATTCCATGGCCTCCACGCTCTCCTGACCTCAACCCTCTTGACTTTCATTTATGGGGGCATTTGAAAGCTCTTGTCTACGCAACCCCGGTACCAAATGTAGAGACTCTTCGTGCTCGTATTGTGGTATTGTGGACGGCTGTGATACAATACGCCATTCTCCAGGGCTGCATAAGCGCATCAGGGATTCCATGCGACGGAGGGTGGATGCATGTATCCTCCCTAACGGAGGACATTTTGAACATTTCCTGTAACAAAGTGTTTGAAGTCACGCTGGTACTTTCTGTTGCTGTGTGTTTCCATTCCATGATTAATGTGATTTGAAGAGAAGTAATAAAATGAGCTCTAACATGTAAAGTAAGCGTCCATATAAAATTTTTTCTTTCTTTGTGTGTGAGGAATGTTTTCTGAAAGTTTGGCCGTACCTTTTTGTAACACCCTGTATACTAAGTAGCAAAGTACGGTCTAATCTGCCTACTACTATGATTCCATACGTAGTTTATGCACCCATCAAGACTTTACAGGGCACCTGTTTGATTACAGTTACATACTTTGTACGGCCAGTTACAAAATGACATGTCTATCAGAGCTGTAATTTTGTGAATGTCTCCTCGTCGATTACGGTAAGAAACACCACAGGACTGTAGGTAGAGGCTCTCATGGCGTTATAGTTACAATATATAAATAAAATCCGCTGCTCAGGTCCGTAGTAAAGTTACTGTGGTAAAACGTTTCTTTTAATACAGAACACAGCGAATTTTGACGTTTTCTTAATATAACTGATGTGATTTCATTACTGCACACAAAAGCAACACCTGACCTTGTTTTCATCCCCACATAATGCATTTAATGGCATTCGGTGCAGACAGTGTCTATATTGTAACCAGAGTGGGCAATATCGTTTGTAGCGTTCAGCTGTTTGTTCCCGAGTACGGTTGTTGACTTCGGCGACGACCTTTGCTCCGGGTTCGATTTGCGGCACTCACTTTAAAAGATCCCGCCTACCATCTTGTCCTCCTCATCTGACGTTTTCAGAAATCAGGAACTGAGAAAATGTATAAAATGGAGTGTCGCTGGGCTCGAGAATCGAACTCGTATAAATAGGCCAACAAATATTCACATTCATGTTAGAGTCCATGCAGTAATCACATCTAAAAACGCCTGATGTAGCACCGGATGAAGACTTAACAATCTTCTGTTATAAAACCATTGGTTTCGAACGCCCAGCCAAATAACTGAACCTCGTGCTATGCGCAGGTAGTCAGTGAGTTTTGATTCTATTGCTATGGAAAATAATGAAAAGCTCTCCCTATTGACGACTGTATGTGATACTGCTAGCCACTAAAACTGCAACAGCACCAAGAATAGCAAATAAATGAATTTTACTTATTATGAGGGTTGTTGAAAAGAGAAGGTACGAAACAACACCGCGAATATAACTGAAGTCTTTATTCAGAACTAATCAGCAAAGGCCTGAGCGCAACTGTCCCTCTGTTACACAAACCGAGAGATTCCGTGTTCCCAGAATTCCCGTGACTGTGACAGTCTTCCACAGTGTCCTTCTATTTGTCGTCCTAGTTCAGGCGCTTCCCTCAGCGAATTTTTTGCGGACCGAACACATGTAGGTCTCAGGCCGATACCTACGGACTGTAGCGTGGATGCTCAAGCAGCTCCCACTTGAACTTGGCCATTACGCTTTGTGTGGCCATGGATACGTGTGGATGCGCGTTATTGTGGAGCAGGATCACTCCCTCTGTGGGCAGCCTAGTCCGTTTGCTCTTGACAGATATGCACAGCCTACGGAATGTCTCACAGTACATGTAACTGCTAATAGTTTTTTCGTGTTAGAGGAATTCGGTGAGTATCGGACATCGGACGTCGAAAGAGGCGGTGAGCATCACGTTGCCTGCTGAACACACAACATTGAATTTTTTAGGGGTAGATGAAGATGCATGCAAAGCACGCCGGACACTACAGTACTGGAAATCAGTATAAAGGCACTGTTACTATGAAAGAGCGATGTCCAAAGCATAAATGTATCGAATTTATTATGAGGGTAATAGATACAAATAGAAATAAACACTCATGATGGAGTTACGTAGGTTCGTTCATAACACGAGCCACAAGGAAACGCGTTTGCATTTCCTGGGTGGAAATGGTGTAAACGCACTCTCTGTCCTGTGGTGTTACTGCATTGTTAGTGCTTTGTCCAACCTCCTTTGTTCCTAAATACCTCAAAATTTCTCTTTGGCATAGACTTTGTCCGCATTTGTAACTCTTGCAGTGAAATTGTCGCTCATTCTTCTTGTATCTCTTTCGTCAGCTCACGTTTTGCCTTACATTGCTTTTACTGCGATAAACACGCCTTGCAAGTATTGCATATAGGGTTTCACTGGGTTCAAATTCTTGTTACGTGAAGGCCAGGGCAAGACATCGTTATCTGTCTCGTCAAACCACTTTTTCGTTCTAGCAGAAACATGCACAGGTGCAGTATCTTGCCGAAACATTAGACTTTCGTCCCCTAGGTCTTCATGCATTCTAACCAACTCGTCTCAATGTATATGTTAGAGTTCATTCTAGTCTTCAGACAAGCGATGCGTGATTTACCTTCAGCTCAGAAGGCAGCCCAAGTCATAACGCTTCCATCACCAACATTTCTGCTCATTCTCACTTGCTGCTCTGTTCTCTGATCATGCTGGTAATACTGACATCTATTCGGCCCATCTACGTTAAACTTCTTTTCATCAATCAAGATCATTTTATCCCATTCTGCAATCCATGAACTATGATTTTCAGCAAACTTCAATCTAGTCTGTTTATGTATGGTTGTTAGAGAAGGTTTCTGCAGTCGTTTCTTGAATGCAAGATGTTTCAAATTATGTCGTATACATCTGTCAGTTACAGGCAACTGTTAATCAACACCACGTTGAGAAGAATAGCGGTTTGTGGTCCTTGCTTTGCACAAAAGTAAAAGTTTCGATGACTGAGCTAATTTTCTGCTTTGCCCGTATGTTCTGTTCTGTCCATATGGTACGCCCAATCTAACGATAATGTCAGTCACTGTACTTGAACGGTTCAAAATCTTGGTGATTTGATGATTAGAGACTTCCATTTCCTTGCACGCTCCAATTTTTACTTCTATATCACATGATAAATTGTTTTCCGCGTGGTGTTGTCACAGTCGAGGTTTGGGTACAAAACACGCTCTGTCACTAAAGGTGTCTTATTTCCTATTTGCAGTAAAGGCACGCACGCACACACTAACACCGCACAGAGCCGACTTCCTTTATACCGAGTTCCACCCTCTACCAACTGAATCGGTGATGTCCTGTTATACACTGTACTAGTGACATTAAATGCGATAGCATCTGACTGCGTTTGCCGGTATGTTGGATTTCATAGTGTTAAATATCACTGTACATAACAATTCCAATCAACAATGTTAATTTTCCTACAGATACACATAAAAAAAAATTGCGTCACCTAGGTTCGAGAGTTCCGGAACCAGTACGTAAAATTGGAATAGAGATCAACATAAACATCATTTCCGCCCTTTTTATTTCTCATGAAAACCAGACATTGCATGTTGTACCACCATACACCGAGACCTTCAGAGGCGGTGGTCCAGGTTGCTGTACACACTGGTACCTCTAACACCCAGTAGCACGTCCTCTTGCACTGATGCTTGCATGTATTCGTCGTGGCGTACTATCCACAAGTTCATCAAGGCAGTGTTGGTATAGATTGTCTCAGTTCTCAACGGCGTTTCGGCCTAGATCGCTCAGAGTGGTTGGTGGGGTCACGACGTCCATAATCCCAGACTTGTTCGACAGGGTTCATGTCTCGAGAACATGCTGGCCACTCTAGTCGAGCGATGTCTGGGGGCGCGAATTGTCGTCCATGAAGACGAATGCCTCCCCAATATGCTGCCGATATGGTTGCACTATCGGTCGGAGGATGGCATTCACGTATCGTGCAGCCGTTACGTCGCCTTACATGACCACTAGCGATGTACATCGGCCCCAGATAATGCCACCCAAAAACAGCAGGGAACGCCAACCTTGCAGCACTCGTTGGACAGTGTGTCTAAGGCGTTCAGCCTGACCGGGTTGCCTCCAAACACATCTGCGACGATTGTCTGGTTGAAGGCATATGCTGTGGTATCGACAGCAACGATGCCACGGAATAGTTTCTCAACTTGGCACTACGAGAGACACAGACGACAGCGCCATCTAGCTGGTGCTGTCGAGATCTACGAGCTCCGCGACTGTTTCACCCATTTCATCAGGTGCAGATAGCCAGGACACTTCGCTTCAACTTTGCACCACCTTGCAAATTATGTAATATGTTTGCATATGTTTATCCACTAGTAAAGGAACTTTAACTGTATTTGCAGTACCGACGTAATTTTCCTTTTCCCGTTCCTACCCACGCGCCGCCTCCCAGGCGGGATACAAAATATGCGACGCTCATCGGTGAAGAGAACTTGATGCCAGTCCTGAGCGGTCTATTCGGCATGTTGCTGGGCCCATCTGTACTGCGTTGCATGGTGTCGTGGCTGCAAAGATGGACCTTGCTATGGACGTCGGGAATGAAGTTGCACATCATGCATCCTATTGCGCACAGTTCGAGTCGTAACACGACGTCCCGTCGCTGCACAAAAAGCTTTATTCAACATGGTGACGTTGCTGTCAGTCTTCCTCCGAGCCATAATCCGTAGGTACCGGTCATCCACTGCAGTAATAGCCGTTGGGCGGCCTGATGGAGGCATTTCATCTACAGTTCCTGTCTCTCTGTATCTCCTCCATGTCCGAACAACATCGCTTTGGTTCACTCCGAGACGCCTGGACACTTCCCTTCCTGGCACAAAGTAACAATGCGGACGCTATCGAATAGCGGTATTGACCGCCTAGGCATGGTTGAACTACAGACAACACGAGCCGTGTACCTCCTTCCTGGTGGAATGACTGGAACTGATCGGCTGTCGGACCCCCTCCATCTAAGAGGCGCTGCTCATGCATGGTTGTTTACATCTTTGGGCGGGTTTAGTGACATCTCTGAACAGTCAAAGGGATTATGTCTGTGATATAATATCCACGGTCAACGTCTATCTTCATGAGTTCTGGGAACCGGAGTGATGCAAAACCTTTTTTGATGTGTGTATATCCATGCCTTTATACTGATATCCACTACAACACATTCGCGTCCCTAGATATCTCTACGTTATCTCAAACCGAAATATGCAGATTTCAATACGTTTGTTTGTCATGACGTTTCGTCACTCCTCATAATACGAAGAATACATATGAAATTTCTAGGTGATTGGGAAGAACAGAGCATGTAATCCCTGGAAACAATAATGACACTAACGTGGCTGCAGATAGAAATGCACTGAGCATGGATGACAGCTAAGGCGACGTCATTCCATGTTGCTACAACAATGTGACTGACTCCCATCAGTGCCAATATTTGGCGAAGATTGGTATGGCAGTCTCTCAGCAAACGAATACTAAATGTTTGACTGACTCCCATCAGTGTCAATATTTGGCGAAGATTGGTATGGCAGTGTCTCAGCAAACGAATACTAAATGTTTTCAGTGGGTGAGAGGTCTTGAGATCTGGCCAGAGCAACAGTCGAACATCCTCTGTATCCAGGAAGGTCAGTATAGCACGGGCAATAGGGCCCCTTGCATTATATGAGAGATGGTGCCTCAACCACCTAACACCTTAGAAACGTAGTGTCTACTATACAAATTACCAACTCTGCAAACCAGAGGTGATGATGTTGCGTACCCAGTGCCACAGAATACAAGGGGCGTTCAGTAAGTAATGCAACTCTTTTTTTAAAAAGCAGATTGGTTTTAGTCGGGATTCCAGTTCACCATATTATTCGCCACACTTTGGGCTACATAACCGTAAAACCATAATCTCCGTTCAATGCGACGGTGTTACGCCACGTTACTGGGAGGGCCTGTATGTCCGCCTGGTAGCACTCTACTAGTCGAAGTCAGAACCAACGTCTTGCTGTCTCAGTAACCTCCCCATCGTCCATGTACTGCTTCCCACGGAGTGCATCCTTCATTGGGCCAAATAGATGAAAACCGGAAAGAACGAGATCCGGGCTGTAGAGTGGATGAGGAAGAACTGTCCAATGAAGTTTGTAGGCTCCTCTCGGGTGCGCAGATTTGTATGAGGTCTTAAATTGTCATGGAGAATAAGAAGTTCATTTGCATTTTTGTGATGATGAACAAGCTGAAGTCGTTGCTTCAGTTTCCTGAGGAAAGCAGAACAGACTTGATCATTGCACCATTTAGGGAGGACATCAAACAAGATAACCCATTCAGAGTCCCAGAAGAGCATCGCCATGATTTTACTGGCTGACGGTGTGACTTTGAACTTTTCTTCGGAGGAGAGGTGGTGTTTCTGGTTCCAAGTGATGAATTGATGTTTTATCGCCTGCGACGATGTTCGACAAAAAATTGTCATGATCAACGTAACGAGCAAGCAATTCCGCACAGTTGGTCCTTACTTGCTCATTATAGTCTTCTATTAGGCAGCGAGAAACCCAGAGAGCACACACCGTTGAGTACCTCAATTAGCGGACGCGTGCATCGGCACTGCCAACAGAGCCGTCCAGTTGAGCAGAAGGGTGTTTGATTGTGATCCGTCGATCATCGCGAATGAGAGTGCCCACATATTCCAACATTGCAGGAGTCACAGTCGGCACGCGGGAAATGGGGCAGGTTTGTTCCAACTAGTTGCAACGATGACAGACACCATGACCAACGACTCACTGTGCTTTTGTTCAGTGCCACCTCTCGTAGACGTTCTGCAAGCACCTATGAATATCTGCGATGCTCTGGTTTTCCGCCAAAAAAAAAACCTCACCGACAGCTCTCTGCTTGGAACGCACCTCACATCACAGACGCCATTTTGGAGGCTTTGTACAGCGCAGCCACCTATCGGAACTTATTAAACTCTAGGAGCTGAAGCTCGAACATTCCAAATGTTCCATATCAAATTCCGCATTTTCCAGCCGAAACTGGCTGAGAAAAAAGTTGAGCTGCATCACTTCATTAGCGCCCCTATGCTGCTGCCAAATGCAATCTGGTAACCTTGCTTCCCCTCAGAGCCTCCCCACATGGATACATCCAATCTTAATGCTGTACACAGAATGCGGACTCTCCCAAAAAGACGATTTGGTGTCACTCCTGTTTCAGCGTTGTCGTTTGGTGCACCGCTATTGACACACCACCCTGTTCTGCCACGTCACAGCAATGCAGCTGTGCTGCCAGTCTGTGGTGCAGCGTACGTCATTGCAATGTTTGTGTTTATTCTTGTACTGTTGATAGCAAGACCGTTGACTGACTCAAAGTACATGACATGGCTGTACGGACCTGCATGGGCGAGTGCACATTATATCTATTCTCTTGGACACTAGACACATGAGGCCGTTTAGGCGCTGCAATGGCTTTGAGCAACTTTATCCTAATCCCACCCAGTCCATATTCGCATGACAGTCACAGGACCCCGACCAACATGAACAGCAATATCTCAGTACCGTAAACCACATTCTCCACAGTCTACAATCCTGCTGACGTCGAATTATGAGTCGTGGTGGACATTTCTCCTGAGGTCGTAGCACCTTAATGAGGACATGGCAACAAATGCACTGAAGTGGTAACACTAACCTTCTCGATTGATGACTGCTCCATCTTGATCCCACCCAGTCCATATTCGCATGACCGTCATGGGATCCCCACAACATGAACAGCAATATCTCAGTACCGTAAACCAAATTCTCCATAGTCTACAATCCTGCTGATGTCGAATTCTGAGTCGTGGTGGACATTTCTCCTGAAGTCGTACCATCTTAATGAGGACATGGCAACAAAAGCACTGAGGTGTTAACACTAACCTTTCCGATTGATGACTGCTTTGCATCATCTGTGACACTTTGACTATACCAGAACCATTAAGAAGAAAATAGTCTTTGACCATAGACGTATTTTTCGGATGTAAACAAAGACGTTAGTCGGCAACATTGCGGATACTGGGCTGCTTTTGTGCAAAATAGAAGTAACAAAAATGTTTGTGCCACATCCATCAACGTGAAAATCGGAGTAAAAACAAACGGTGTAGAAAGTAAGTTCAGCTAAGAAGCAGTGTGCCATAAATCTAAAACACCAAAATTGTAGTAGCTACACGAAATTGTTATTTCGCACATGATAACTGCAGCATCCAGTCTGCTGTCGATGTTGTAACTGTGTACTGACTGAAGACTTAAATATGAGTTACGCTAGATGAGACAGGTGATAGCTCGAAACGCTTATTAGCTTAAATAAAAATACATAACAAAGTGGCTGGCTGTTGCATTTATTGCAGTAAATTAATGACACTCCCGGTCTACCATATTTGTAAATAAGTGTTTTAAAATTGAGGAGAGGTTATTTTTTTAGCATTCCGTTCCTCAATCGGTGAAAACTGAACCTTTATAGGATTACTTTTTTTGTCCGTCTTTCTGTCTCTCTCTCTGTGTCCGATTGCTAAAAATACTTTTTTCTCAGGAACGAGTACACATATCAGGCTGGTATGTCACGTACTAAGGTCTATGGCCCCTGGGCTTTAATCTTCGAAGTCAACGCAATGAAAAGATGTAGCTATTTGTCTCACATATTTTGATATTCACAAACTCTCTCATCAAAACCTATGGGTTCTTTCCGTTGACATAGGATCATGAAATCTGACAAGAGGAAAGTTTTAACAGTTAAAACAAAAGACAAAATTAAATGAAATTTTAATTTGTAATTGCATGAGACAAAAAAGATACTTCTTTTGTCATTTTTTATCTGACTTCAACTTCAAATTAAAACGTTCTCGAAAGTCTTGGAATTCACGGGGCCGGCCGCGGTGGTCTAGCGGTTCTAGGCGCTCAGTCCGGAACCGCGAGACTGCTACGCTCGCAGGTTCGAATCCTGCCTCGGGCATGGATGTGTGTGATGTCCTTAGGTTAGTTAGGTTTAAGTAGTTCTAAGTTCTAGGGGACTGATGACCACAGATGTTAAGTCCCATAGTGCTCAGAGCCATTTGAACCATTTTTGAATTCACGGGATTAATATAGTGCCAGTATCAATGTCGATAACAAGCAAAAATCTTCGAGATGCTTGATTCCCTGGATGTATGAACTGTCTATATACATAATGAAATTCGTACTGAACCCTCACACTGCGACTCCAACTCGCACTTGGCGAATCCTTTATAAATAGGTCTAGTACCGTAGACTCATTCTGCAGAAGAAATTATCTTCTGATTGTAAAAATAAATTGATTCCTTCAGTGAAACGCATAACTCTTACGCACTGAAGAAATGTAAAGAAGAATCGTGAACTGGCACCAAAAGTGTATCTACTAAAACCTGAGCACTGTTTCGTACTTTCCTTTATTACTTTTAGAAGAATATATCGTCGAGAAAACGAACTCATGTGTCGTTGAGTCTCGTGTACTGGTATACTGATACCGAAAACACATGATGAAGAGTGCTTTACGTTCCAACCATCTGGCTGCTTCTAAGAAACTCCTATCCTTATCATTAACAAGAACTGAGTACTCGGTATCGCAGTGAGGTAATTCCCACCTACGAGACCGTGATTATCTCGGCCAGGAATGAGATAAGGAGGGAGGTGCCCAGGTTGCCCTACAGCTCATGCTGTTATCTCCCGTCCAGTCGTTCAAGCAGTCCAGATAATCACAATCGCTCCGTGGCTCAGTATTGCAATTGCAGAGTTTCCACTGATAATACGGATCTTAGGCAATCCTAATTGCGTTAATGTCTGAACATTTGTTGCTCTCAGCAGCTGGTTTTTTTCCTATTCCTTTACGTAAGTTTGATGTTTGTACACTTGCATACTTTGAACAATCACTAAATCGAATCGCTCCGTTTTAAGAAAAGGTAGTTTTTCCCGCGTAATAATTATGGCACGTACCGCCAGAACTGTTTATCGTACAATGATATACTTGCAGTTTTGCAAGTGTACTTGGAGGTGTGTCGATACTGCTTGCAAAATGAGTTGCGAATGGAGTTAGTAGTAACGAAGGAGTAAATTAAAAAGTCGTGGTTGGTGTTGAAGTTTTACTGTATGAACAGCGAAACTGTGGTAAGCGGTAAACTTCTTTCCTTTCATCATTTTGTGGGAGTGCCAGCGAAAAGAAATTCCGAAAAAGTTTGAAATACTGTATAAAATTCTCTGGAAGCCATCAAGTACTCTCATTATCAAATACTGGATAAAATAGACTGCGTAATTTGCGCGCTGTGGTTACACTGTCTCAGGACAGTTTCTAACTTTAATACTTGAATTATTGTGGTAAACCATTAACATACCATTAACCCTTTTAATGACACAAATTATGAAAGCATTTTAAATTTTTAAGTTCGGTCAACAGTTATATGAAATTTAGGAAATCAAATTTTTGTTGCTCAAGGGAACCGTTTGATATGCAATTGGGATCGGGTGACCATGTGGCCGTATTAACTACTTAGTAATGTAGATAACGATTTGATTTATAATCGGTAGTGTATTTTTTACTGATTTTACTTTTTTTTCGATGTATCATAGCACCAGTTGTTTCGAGACTAAAACATCGGTTTATCTGATAATATGGGAAATCTTGCTGTGAAACGAAAAAAAGTCGTGATGGAATAGCAATTACGGAGTTAAATAGACCAGTGCTAGTGTGAATCAGTTGATAGGTACCTACATTCCAAAACGTAAGTAATATGTTGTACAAGCCTAGTGAAAAAAATTCTGTAATGAAACCTTATCGTACGTTGCGTGTGTAATAGACTTACTTGTGTACCTAGTAAAACTTAGTATCTCCTTGATGGGATAAAATAATTAAAAAATAATGCTTCGTCCAGCAAGTAGGAGACGGCTGACTACGAGAGCCGGAATTTAAGAACTTCAAGAACAATGTTGGTAGTATTCCCTGAAGAAAAAAAGTACGAAAATCTAAGTGGACATTGAAAATTTTTTTGTGCGAAGTTCAGACACTGAACAATAGTCTACAATAACTTGTAGTTTTCTTCAAATGTTCGAAGCATCTGTTAAATATTTTCTATTTATACTAGCTTTCATCACCATTGACGTCTTTAGGAATGAAGTACTGCTGCAGCAAAAAAAGTGTATCCGAATCAATAAACAATACTCACAATAGCGATCCTGGGATTAATAGCAAATTTTTTACGAAAAACAAGAGAAATCTAGAAAGGGCAGTTATTTGGTTAGTGAAAGAGCCGTCAAGAGACTTTAGAAGTGAATTCCAGTAAACCCGTACGTATCTATGAGTGACAACGCCATCTTTAGCGTTCGCAATATGATTCGATACATCGTCACTTGGTGAAAGAGTTTCAGTATCTCTTTGCAAGTATTTATTCCACGTGATGAATGTTTTGTTGCATCAATTTTGTTATGGTACGTGTCGTAAAAGTGCAGTTGAGTAAAGAAAATCCGTTGAGGTCAAACGATTCCACATAATTTCCTGATCACAAGGGTATTTTCTAATGCTACTAACTTTAATTTCGGCTGCATTGCACAAGACGCCTGGCTTCCATAGGGTGGGGCGAAATCGCTCACTACCCGGTAATGGTTCGAAGATGTGCGTCGGTTGTTCAGCAACCACGTCATTTCTGCATTTGGCGAGGAGATCTACATCTATATCTACATAGATTATCCCGAACCACCGTACGGTGCGTGGCGGAGAGTACCCTGTACCAGTACTTGTCATTTCCTTTGCTGCTGAACTTGCAGACAGAGCGAGGGAAAAACGACTGTGTATTTGCCACCGTATGAGCCCTAATTTCTCATATCTTATCTTCGTGGTCTCTACGCGCACTGTATGTTGGCGGCAGTAGAATCGTTCGGTAGTCAGGTTGAAATGCCGGTTTCCCGCCTTTCCTCCAGGGATTCCCGTTTGAGTTACAGACGCATCTCCGTAATACTTACGTGTTGTTCGAACCTACCGGTAACAAATGTAGCAGCCCGCCTCTGAACTGCTTCGACGTCTTCCTTCGATGATCAGATTTGCTCTCTGCTGGTAGTTCTTGCTGCGCAACTCAGCCCAACGCACTGGGGGAATGAGATCAAAGAATTCAGGATGAGATTCGCAGTTTTCCAAGAGAAGTGTAGCAGTGAGAACTGGGAAGCCTCTACAGGAAACGTGTAGGCGAAGACCGCTTACAGGAAGTAATTTTGAAGTACTGATAATTTGGTTTCTGTCCCATGAAATTCGAGTCGTCGTAGTTCAATTTATGATAGCCCAAAGACTTGTTCAGTATTTATTAGTCTTAAATTTTTCGCATCATAGTGTTGCAAACTGCATTAGAAACTATGAGTACACTCTCTGTTTATATTCCTGGCAACTGAAACTGCGACACGAGAGAGTATAGCGGGTAACGAATAGGAAGAATACATGGTTAAATTTGTAGGTGATTTTGGGATGTACAAGGTGCGTTATTTGGTAGATATCTGTTACAGCAACGATCCTAACTCCCCTGGGCATCAATGACCTGAGCTTGGATGACAGACACGAGTACGTTATTGTGTGTTACTTCATCAATTATAGGGCTGGTGAGTGGTGGTGTTCCAGTCTCACCAATAAACCATTAGAAGATGTTTTTAGTGGGTGAAAGATATAAATAAGGTGCTTTTCAGGGAAACAGTCGAACACTGTCTGTGTCGTGATATGTAAGGGTAATACAGGCGACAAGGGGCGGGCAACGTCACGGAGACATCGAGGATAGGGTAAACCAATGTCTTTAACACGCCAGGAATGTAACATCTGTTGTCAGAATTACCGGATATGCAAACCAGAGGTGATCTTTTGTGTATTTACTGGCACTCCGAGCTGTCAAGTGAATTGCTGGGTAGGAATAATGACGACGAATGCAATTCGGCAACATTCAAAAAGTGGGATACCATCTGCCTAATTCTACCTTCCCCAGCACTTTTAAAAATTTTCCCATAAATTTTTGCATGCGAAAGTATTTGCACTTATTTTAACGTGCAGCTCACCTTCCACTTCCACTAACTCCCTTAACTGTAAGCTGCTCACACCCGCTAGTCTATCGCTGTAAGTCGCTCATACCCATCCTCTCTCACTTGCGCATTCTCACTGACTCATTCCGCCCAACTCATTTTCATTATCTTTCTGTCACTGTCCCCTGTGACACAGACATCGTCTGCTTCGTTCTGTCCTCTAATACTGTCTCCTCTCGCTGCCATTGCGTCTCTCTCGCTCCATCTTACTGCTACTATCTTATTCATTCCTTCACACTGCTGTTGTCACTTCTCGCTGCCACTGTCTTCCTCGTTGTCATCGTTATAGACTCTGTCTCTCTTCATCACTGGCTGTCACCCTACTTCCACTTGTTCCTTCTCTTTATTGCTCTTCCACTGGCACTATCTGTTTCACTCTTTTCCTAACGCTGTTCTGTCACTGCAATTATGTTCCACTGCTACCGTGTCCCTCTCTTTCTTTCGCACTGCTGTTGTCTCCTTCGCTCTTTCTATACTGCAACCACAGTCTACTATCTTCCGCTATTTATTACTTTTCTGTCTCTGTCCCACTGTCGTTGTCTCCTTCTCTCTCAGCATAAAACAACGCGAATGTGTGTGCACAACAAAATTTTTGGGAAAATTTTTAAAGGTGCTGAGGAAGGTACAATCAGGCAGCTGGTACCCCAATTTTCAGTCAGAGTCTTTTAAAAAAGGAACATACACTCCTGGAAATTGAAATAAGAACACCGTGAATTCATTGTCCCAGGAAGGGGAAACTTTATTGATACATTCCTGGGGTCAGATACATCACATGATCACACTGACAGAACCACAGGCACATAGACACAGGCAACAGAGCATGCACAATGTCGGCACTAGTACAGTGTATATCCACCTTTCGCAGCAATGCAGGCTGCTATTCTCCCATGGAGACGATCGTAGAGATGCTGGACGTAGTCCTGTGGAACGGCTTGCCATGCCATTTCCACCTGGCGCCTCAGTTGGACCAGCGTTCGGGCTGGACGTGCAGACCGCGTGAGACGACGCTTCATCCAGTCCCAAACATGCTCAATGGGGGACAGATCCGGAGATGTTGCTGGCCAGGGTAGTTGACTTACACCTTCTAGAGCACGGTGGGTGGCACGGGATACATGCGGACGTGCATTGTCCTGTTGGAACAGCAAGTTCCCTTGCCGGTCTAGGAATGGTAGAACGATGGGTTCGATGGCGGTTTGTATGTACCGTGCACTATTCAGTGTCCCCTCGACGATCACCAGTGGTGTACGGCCAGTGTAGGAGATCGCTCCCCACACCATGATGCCGGGTGTTGGCCCTGTGTGCCTCGGTCGTATGCAGTCCTGATTGTGGCGCTCACCTGCACGGCGCCAAACACGCATACGACCATCATTGGCACCAAGGCAGAAGCGACTCTCATCGCTGAAGACGACACGTCTCCATTCGTCCCTCCATTCACGCCTGTCGCGACACCACTGGAGGCGGGCTGCACGATGTTGGGGCGTGAGCGGAAGACGGCCTAACGGTG
Source organism: Schistocerca nitens (assembly GCF_023898315.1). Taxonomy (NCBI): domain Eukaryota; kingdom Metazoa; phylum Arthropoda; class Insecta; order Orthoptera; family Acrididae; genus Schistocerca; species Schistocerca nitens. Next base: position 335,458,967 of record NC_064621.1, read on the forward strand.
TGCGGGACCGTAGCCCAGCTTCATGGAGACGGTTGCGAATGGTCCTCGCCGATACCCCAGGAGCAACAGTGTCCCTAATTTGCTGGGAAGTGGCGGTGCGGTCCCCTACGGCACTGCGTAGGATCCTACGGTCTTGGCGTGCATCCGTGCGTCGCTGCGGTCCGGTCCCAGGTCGACGGGCACGTGCCCCTTCCGCCGACCACTGGCGACAACATCGATGTACTGTGGAGACCTCACGCCCCACGTGTTGAGCAATTCGGCGGTACGTCCACCCGGCCTCCCGCATGCCCACTATACGCCCTCGCTCAAAGTCCGTCAACTGCACATACGGTTCACGTCCACGCTGTCGCGGCATGCTACCAGTGTTAAAGACTGCGATGGAGCTCCGTATGCCACGGCAAACTGGCTGACACTGACGGCGGCGGTGCACAAATGCTGCGCAGCTAGCGCCATTCGACGGCCAACACCGCGGTTCCTGGTGTGTCCGCTGTGCCGTGCGTGTGATCATTGCTTGTACAGCCCTCTCGCGGTGTCCGGAGCAAGTATGGTGGGTCTGACACACCGGTGTCAATGTGTTCTTTTTTCCATTTCCAGGAGTCTATTTACGCTGGTTCTGTTCTTTTCCTTGCAACAGCAGGCCATAGGAGAAGAACTGTATCTGTCAGTAAAATTTTGATAGTATACTTACATGAATTATAAATAACGCAGAGCTACTTTCATAGGTCAGACAGGATTTTACGTGCACAAATATTTTTACAACAGGATTTCCCAGAAGCCTTCTGATGGACACTTAACGGCATAGTTCTCCGTGCTACCTCATTCTGCTATGGTCGCAAGTTCGAATCCTGCCTCGGGCATGGATGTGTGTGATGTCCTTAGGTTAGTTAGGTTTAATTAGTTCTAAGTTCTAGGCGACTGATGACCTCAGAAGTTAAGTCGCATAGTGTTCAGAGCCATTTGAACTATTTGAACTACCTCATTCTACACACTATGTTTTCGCCTCACACAGGATATTACGTCGTATTTTGCGTGTACAAGTAGGGTAACTTTGAACCTCTGTACCTCGGAAACAGGTGAGTATATGAAGAAAATTTCCAGAGTTTTTCGAGATGTGGATCGACGGAATATCTAGTAAAAATTTCAGACACTTGCTGTGCATAGCCGTCGGGGTATCCGTGGTTCGGTTTTGGTACCCAAGAACTGTGTTTTTCGGGTATCCTCAGGAACCGCCCCTGAACTAAATGATGCCCCCCATAAGCTCCTTACGCGCACTGTAAATGACATATAAAGCAAAAAGAACCGACGCATTTGTTCCATTTTCCAAAGCTGGAAGAAGTGTGTAATAGTGTCACTGTGACCTTATAATGTAACAGAGTTCAAATGGTTCAAATGGCTCTAAGCACTATGGGAGTTAACTTCTGAGGTCATCAGTCCGCTAGAACTGAGAACTACTTAAACCTAACTAACCTGTGGACATCACATCCATCCATACCCGAGGCAGGATTCGAACCTGTGATCGTAGCAGCGGCGTGGTTCCGGACTGAAGCGCCTAGAAACACTCGGCCACAGCGGCCGGCAACGGAGTTAGTGTAAGATGAAACTTCCGAAGGATATATAAATGCTCCTAGCGGAAGGGCTATCCAAAACACTTAACCAAAGCTATCACGAACAGAACTCGAGGTATGAGCCCCGGAATATCCCGTTTTGATGCACGGTGTTTTTAACACATTAGGTAGCGCTGTCGCTATTGTCTGCACGGCTAGTGAAGATATCTGACAGTAGAAGCGGGCTTGCCGTAGCTGCTCCGCGCTTCTGCCACGGCCAATCAAGTAACCCCTTTTTATTTACGTTTCCATTCCAAAGTCTCAATATTGCCGTAGTGGTGGGCAGTTGTGGCTTTCACTTACAAGGGAGACTTCCCATCGCACCCCTCTGAGATTTAGTGGTAAGTTGTCCCATTGCATAGCCCGTGAGAAACTGAACTCAGATTAAGCATGAAAACAAGAAGAAGGTGTAATGAACTGTGGAAAAAAGAAGCAAAATTGAAAAAGTGAACGGTCCAAATTTAAAACAAGCGCTATCGAGCCATGTTAGCGACTGTAGCGTCGTGGTTGTGTGGTCACGCTTTTAGACTCAGAGGGGGGAGATACGGATTCAAATCTTTCTCGTGCCGCATTTTTTTTCACAAAATTGCGAACTGTCTGTCCGGTCATTGACGTGTCTGTTCGCTATATTCAGATCTGTGTATGTCTCGTGGTGTAAAATCCGTTTGCAGCAGCGACGTGTAACGAAGGGATCAATGGACGTACGTAACTCCTACTTGTCCTACCACAGGTACCACATGTTTAGCTTGCGACGGTAATATATTCTTACCACATGATTCATATTCCTTGATGAATACTGAAAGCCGGCAAGATGCCACATAGACCTCTCACAGAAATGAAAACAGCAAATAAACAGTTGTGAACTATGTTACAACGGAGGAATTCAAGAGTCAAAACTTCCAAAACGGAACGGAAGGGGCATATCATTGGGTACGTGTGTGGAACAAGTAGGAGTTTCGTACGTCTGAAGGTCCCTATGTTACATGTCGTAACACATGACACATAGACAAATATGAATACAGTGAACAGACACGTTGAAACGTCCCCTTAGAAAAATTATGAATGACTGTGCTGGAAAGCCTCTTACGTTATTTGATTTACAAACAGCTGAGCAAAACTCAACTTACTCAGACAGTTTTCTCTTTACTTATTCTGATCGTCACTAAACTGACACACAATACTTTAGCGCAACGCAATCTGACTTTCAATAATCCCTACTAAAGAATGGCCCTGACTAACAATAACCTGTACCTCTCATGAATCACTTACCTCACAAAAATCTTCGTTACTCGAACTACTGCAATACAGCGAGCGCCAATACTGCCAGCTAAATAAAAGATTCTAACTACTGAAGGCACTAACTACTGATAGGCATAGTTAGCAAATGAAAAATTTTGATGGAGAACAAACAATGTATTTACCTTAATGATGTTCATATCCAGTATTACAAATTTACTCTTTACATTTTCCTTTTTCTGGCGGACTCACGTCCAGATCGTCCGCTTATAGCGACCTCTCAAAACTCTGGCATTTCTCTGTCCACATCCACCATTGCTGGCGGCTCACCTCCAACTGCGCCAACGCTACGCGCTGTTCACATCCAACTGTCTAACACTACAATAGCGAATGTTCCAACAATGCCAACCAACCACAGACTGCAGACAGTCAGTGATCTTCATACAGAGCGCTACGTGACGTTACCAACATAAAAACCTAAACAGCCTGCTTACAACGTCAATGACCGGACGGACTGTTCGTAAATATGTAAAAAAAAGGGAGGGGGGTAGGAGGAACGTTTGAACACGGATTTCCTCCTTCGTAGTCTAACACCATGACCACATAACCACTTCACTACGCTCAGTAACATTGCTCGATATTGGAAAAAAATTTGGAAATTTGTGGTAAGGTCTTATGGGACCAAACTGCTCGGTCATCGGTCCCTAAGCCTACACACTACTTAATCTAACTTAAACTAACTTACGCTATGGACAACACTCGCACCCATGCCCGAGGGAGGACTCGAACCTCCGACGTGGGGAGCCGAACGGACCATGACAAGACGCCCTAGACCGCGCAGCTACCATGCGCGGCTGTTCGATAGTGCACATATTAACTGTGGACCGCTCACTGTATCAATTTTGCTTCTTTTTTCCACAGTTCAGTACTCTCTCTTCTTGTTTTCATGCTTGATCTGTGTTCTGTTTTTGACAGACTGTCCAATGTTCCATTTTTAACACTAAATCTGAGGAGGGTGCGATGGGACTTTTCCCTTATTGTCGCAACCGTTTGGGCTTGGCGGTGTAAAGTTGACAACAGTGCTGCTAACTGTCAGGGACGCTCTTTCACCGTGCGGAGAACAGGCAGGTGCCACTAACTCAATTGCTCATTCTCGGAAATCTCGTTATTCTCACGCGGCTGTTTCATTCCCTGTCGGAATCGCTTCCTCGAAGCTGTGTGCTCCCACGCCTCGCTAGGTATTAACTGGAGCACGCGCCTCTCCGGCACGCAGCTGTGCCTTTTCCCAGAGCCGCCGCCGGCACGCGCCCTCGGGGGACGCGCCTTGTTCTCCCTGGAAGGCGTCGCTCTATAAATACCGACCCCTCGGGCCAGACGCGCGTCGTATTTAGAGCAGGAGCCGCCGCCGAGGCGCCCCGAGACCTGCGAGTGCGGAACTCTGCACGGCGCCTGTGTGGCCCTCGTCTACGATGCTGGGTGGTGCGAGTCAGCAGAACATGTGCAGCATCTATCAAAAAGAATCACCCGATTTGTCATTTCTTTATTTCTGAAACTAACTAAACCCATGAACCATGGACCTTGCCTTTGGTGGGGAGGCTTGCGTGCCTCAACGATACAGATAGCCGTACCGCAGGTGCAACCACAACGGAGGGGTATCTGTTGAGAGGCCAGACAAACGTGTGGTTCCTGAAGAGGGGCAGCAGCCTTTTCAGTAAATGCAGGGGCAACAGTCTGGATAATTGACTGATCTGGCCTTGTAACACTAACCAAAATGGCCTTGCTGTTCTGGTACTGCGAACGGCTGAAAGCAAGGGGAAACTACAGCCGTAATTTTTCCCGAGGGCATGCAGCTTTACTGTATGGAGCAGTTGAACGGAATGGACAGTGTCTTGAAAGGAGGATATAAGATGAACATCAACAAAAGCAAAACGAGGATTATGGAATGTAGTCGAATTAAGTCGGGTGATGCTGATGGAATTGGATTAGGAAATGAGACACATAAAGTAGTAAAGGAGTTTTGCTATTCGGGGAGCAAAATAACTGATGATGGTCGAAGTAGAGAGGATATAAAATGTAGACTGGGAATGGCAAGGAAAGCTTTTCTGAAGAAGAAACATTTGTTAACATCGAGTATAGATCTAAATGTCAGGAAGTCGTTTCTGAAAGTATTTGTATGGAGTGTAGCCATGTATGGAAGTGAAACGTGGACGATAAATAGTTTAGACAAGAAGAGAATAGAAGCTTTCGAAATGTGGTGCTACAGAAGAATGCTGAAGATTAGATGGGTAGATCACGTAACTAATGAGGAGGTATTGAATAGAATTGGGGAGAAGAGGAGCTTGTTGCACAACTTGACTAGAAGAAGGGATCGGTTGGTAGGACATGTTCTGAGACATCGAGGGACCACCAATTTAGTATTGGAGGGCAGCGTGGAGGGTAAAAATCGAAGAGGGAGACCAAGAGATGAATACACCAAGCAGATTCAGAAGGATGTAGGCTGCAGTAGGTACTGGGAGATGAAGAAGCTTGCTCAAGATAGAGTAGCATGGAGAGCTGCATCAAACCAGTCTCAGGACTGAAGACCACAACAGCAACAACAACAATAGACATATACAATAAATTTTGTTTCTTGATGAACGGAAAATCAAGAAGTTTTTTTCATACCTTTTCATAGGTGCTCAGTATGCCCCTCTTCAGATGCACGGCATTTGACAGTGTGGCATTCAAATTGTTCCCACACTGCAGCAAGCATGTCCTGAGTTACAGCGTCAACAGTTAATTCATTGTTGTTGGTAATGGAGGCATATAAGAGAGTCTTTTATAAACCCCCCCCCCCCACAGGAAATAATGATATACAGTCAGGTCCGGTGACCTTAGAGGCGAAAGGCGCCTTTGGTTCAATGCGACCGATCCATCGTTCAGTAATCCTTTGATTTAAAAATTCCCGCACTTCCGGATGCCAGTGGGGCGGTGCTCCATCCTTTTGGTAAATGAAGTGGTTCGAATCTGTCTCCAACTGAGGGGAAAGAAATTTCTCAAGCATTTCGAGATATGTGCTTGCTGTAACAGTGTTCCCGGCAAAGAAAAATGGACCGTACACCTTTTCACCTAAAACTGCACAGCACACGTTAAATTTTGGAGAGTCTCTTTCACGATGTACAACTTCATATGGTTGTTCCTTACCCCCCTATTCTCACATTATGACGGTTCACTGTTCAGTTTAAATGGAATGTTGCCTCGTCACTAAACGCTAAGCGCGGGCCGCGCAGGATTAGCCGAGCGGTCTGAGGCGCTGCAGTCGTGGACTGTGCGGCTGGTCCCGGCGGAGATTCGAGTCCTCCCTCGGGCATGGGTGTGTGTGTTTGTCCTTAGGGTAATTTAGGTTAAGTAGTGTGTAAGCTTAAGGACTGATGACCTTAGCAGTTAAGTCCCATAAGATTTCACACACATTTGAACATTTGCTAAGAGCGGAAGGCAATCGTCATCCCCCATCTTGCCAACAACTAAATTACATAATTCCACACGTTGTTGTCTGTCACCTTCACGAAGAGCTTGCAGTACCTGAATTTTGTTTGGTTTCATGTGTAAACGTCGATGCAACACATGTCACACCGACATCGGGGGCATGTTGAGCTGTCGAGCAGCATGGCGAGCGGATTTATGCAGACTCCTTGTGAAACTACAGCGGATGCGTTCGACGTCTGTGTCAGACACTTGGGGACGGCCCGGCGAATTGCCTTTACACAAACAAACTGTTTCTTGCAATTGTTCATGCCGTCGTCTACAGTTCTGTGCTGTAGGAGGTTTCACATCATACCTAGTACGAAAGTCACGCTGAACAGTTATTAACGACCGCACTGCGCAAAACTGTTGCCCGACACTATTTTTACTAGAACTGAAATGGGCGCACACAGCTGCTGCCTAGCGGGAACCATCTAAAACTCGGGAGTTTGCTCTTTCCAATAGCACGTTGTTCACACACACACACATATCTCAAATAACATAATAGCTACGATTCTTTTAAATCGGATGATTCTTTTTGATACACCCTGTATATTATCGACCAGCAGTATAAAGTGGCATATGGGGACCCTGCAGCACTTACATCAACCTTATTAAAGGCTGTTATGAAAACTTACTGAGAATATATATATAAGGTGACCTGAAGACGATGAAAAGATTCCATTCTGTCTTGTAAAAGTTTTTATATCATTTTTTTTTTCTGGGCCATCCACGTCTGTTCTGCAACATGTTCATGGCAACACCTCCACGATTTCGGGGTTATAATCCCATCATCTGGTGTACATGAAATCTGAAGTAAAAGACCAGTTGTAACCTAGTCCGCTAAGCCAATTAAGAAATTATGAAAAAATCAATAACCGACATTTAGAAACTGAAACACAGATAAAAGGATTGAACAATAGCCTACCCAGCAGTAGTAGGACGTCATGTCCATACCCTAACAACTAATAGACAAACATAAACCGTACGTAGACCGTCAAATAACATCCCAAACTGTGGCAGCACAGAACTCCAGCTATCAATGGCGGTCTGCGAAAAATCTTCTTGTCCCAGAATTACCCCCGGGAATTGATGCAGTGTATAACAGTAAAACCACCATAGGATACTAGATAGAAGTCACGCGCTAAATCAGAGTTAAACTAAATAACGATCTTGCACTGCAGAAATCGCATATCAGCTTACACCCTGATGTGATGAAACACGCGAAAAGGCGAGCACTTAAAAACCGCTGATTCAGCGCGGCCGTGTGGCCTGAACGTCTACGCCTCTACGGCATGCGGACTGATTTGCGTATTCTGCAGTGCAGGGTTGTTAGTTTAACTTTGATTTAGCGCGTGATTTCCACCTAATGTCCTATAGTGGCTTTTTTGTTATAGACTGCACGCATTCGAGTTGGCGATTTTGGGACAAGAGGATTTTTTTTCCAAGACCGCGATTGAAAGTGGAAGTTCTTTGCAACCACAATTTGGGATGTTACTTGACGGTTCACCTACGGTAAATGTTTGTCTATTGGTTGTTAAGACGTGGATGTGACGTCCTACTACTGTTGGGTAGGCTATCGTATGATCATTTTATCTGTTTTTCAGTTTCTAAATCTCAATCCCTAATTCTTTAATAATTTCTTAACTGCCTAATGGAGTATAATACATCTGTTCTTTTTCTTCAGATTTAATATACGCCAGATGATTGGGATAAGATCCGGAAACTGTCGTAATGTATAGCGACTTCTGTCGTGTAAGACTTCGATCAATAAAGTATTTTACAACTGTGGCGGATTTGTTTTCCGTGAACATGTTTGTATATTAATAAAACAAGCAACGAAGTATCTTACTGGGATGTCGAAGAAGAAGAGACGAGCGAACCAAGAACTGTAAATAAGAATGCATGATTTCGTGGCAATATGTACTGGAAAATCACTATTGAGCTTCCAGCCGTGTCAAGTGGTTTGAAATACGAATCTGGTTTGATAATTCTGGTAAATTTTTTTGAAAGAAGGGTATGTTTTCATGGTTGTTAAACTTGATTATTCCAAGAACTGTATGTAAAATTTCTACAGTTCATTGTTGATGGCCGTCTGAATAGGTCAGTGTGTCAACTGCAACTGAAAATGGAGGAAACAGAATTACGTGCTGTTATGAAACATTTTTATTTGAAGGTCTGGAGTGCACCACTAATAAAAACAGAATTGTATGAAGTTCACTCAGACTCTGCACCATCAGTGAAGACAATTTACTTTTGGATTAATGAATTTAAATGTTTCCAGAATGAGATTTTCACTCTGCAGTGGAGTGTGCGCTGATATGAAACTTCTAGGGAGATTGTGTGCCGGACCGAGACTCGAACTTGGGGCCTTTGCCTTTCGCGGGCAAGTGCTGTACCATCTGAGCTACCCAAGCATGACTCACTCCTCGTCCTCACAGCTTTACTTCCGCCAGTACCTTGTCTCCTACTTTCCAAACTTCCCAGAAGCTCACATTTCTGTGCACCTGTTATGGTGTGAACAAAATGGAAAGCATTTTGTGTGAGAGGTTATGCAGCTTGTGGAGAGGACAATACAAAAGCAAGTATCTGAAGGAACAATCAGGGGATAGGTGGAAAAAAATTAACTTTTGTAAACAAATTTGAAACTGGTGTGGGAATGGACAGAACAAGGAAAAGATGGTGATCTTGGATAGGAAGAGAAGTGTCGTAGAGTTGTTGGTCATTCAAAAGGAGAGGAATGATAACACTAAAAATGAGATATAAACCCAATCATACTACAAATGTACTTATAGGTGGTTTTCAATAAAGCAAACTCAAGGTTATCACTTTTCGGGCCAATTATTAAAGCTCAAGCTGCAAAACTGAACTTTGATTTACATTGCAACTAAGATAACACAGCTTCCAACAGATGCTTTTCCAGGTGGAAATATCACCATGGAATTAGCCAAAAATTGTTTCACCTTGCGCTCATTGACATGCATTATATAGGAGCGGTGTGTTAATACCGTCGATTGAGTGTCATCCCTTTTGCATTACATACTTATAGGCAAATATGCTTATTACCGCCAAAATAAGTTGGGTATCATATTCACCTTCCCGTTACAGTGTATGAAATTCTTATGTAAGGTGCGAAATTGACCTTCATTTATTCAGCCACCTTACAAGATATGTGAGATAAAATGCATGCGTCATTCGGAAGTAGATCATTTGTCACTCCTATTTTAATTACTTCATCCACCTCCTTTCTTTAGCATCTAGAACCAATAGATGATACCCATTGCAGTCTCTAACATGGTACTTAAGCCACGGAGAGATTATGCCCTTTTTGACATGCACAAGTTACTAACAAAGCAGAAGTTCCCCTAAAAGCCAGAAAACATTTAACCAAATTGTGTTTGACGATAACATTTCTTGATTACTAATCTGGCGTGGTGACAGCTAAGCTTCCGAGACACATTGTTATAAGAGGTTTATCATCAAATGCATGAAACGTGAAACAGCATGAAATATCCGCTTAGTACATAGTCATACACTGTCAACAAAGACAGCCTAAAGTGTGAAACACAAATGAATGTCAGCATGAGAGGAATGAACTTACAAATGTTGTTAGGGAAAGGCTACAGGTCAAACACTCTAACTCAATTTATTAGTGGTCATGGCTCCTATCTGCAGTTTCTTTTAAATTTGAAAACGACACTCAAGAACGTGTGACAGTGTATAGGTCGGCAGTGCAGAGAATATAGTATTGGTTTGTCCAGGTACAGCAAGTGTTTGCTAGCAAGTTTTGTTTCACCTTCTAAGAGACTCAAATAGATGTTCATTTCTGGATACAATTGTACACAGAGTCTCAACAAAACAGCTGCGTAGCTTTCTTGACTGACCTGTTTCCAGAGACATACACTGATCAGCCAGAACATAACGACCACTCGCCTAATAGCCGTTATCTCCACCTTTGGCACGGATAACAGCAGCGATACATCGTGGTATTGAAACAATAAGACCTTGGTAGATAGATGGATGGGGCCTTCACCACATCTGCATACACAAGTCACCTTATTCCCGTAAATTCCGGGGAGGGGGCGATTTGCTCTGACGCCACGTTCGGTCACATCCAAGATATGTTCGATCTGGTTCAGATCTGGTGAGTTGAGGGGGCCAGCACATCAACTCGCCACTGTGTTCCTCGAACCACTCCATCACACACCTGGCCTTGTGTGATGGCGAATCATCTCGCTGAAAAATGACACTGCCGTCGGAAACATGATCGTCACGAAGGAATGCAACCAGTGTACGATACACTTTGACGGCCATGGTACCTTGCACGAGCTCCGCTCGACCCATGGATGGCCAGCGAATGTTCCCAAGAACATAATGGAACCCCCGCCTGCTTGTCTCCATCCCACAGTAAAGGTGTCAAGGAGCTGTTCACCTGGAAGACGACGGATTCGCACCCTCCAATCGGCAGAATGAAGGAGGCATCGGGCTTCATCAGGCCATGCAACGCTCTCCCAATGTGCCAACGTCCAGTGCCGATGGTCATGTGCCAATTTCAGCCGTGGTGTTAACATCGGCAAACGCATAGGCCATCGGCTGCTGTATGTTCAGACACTCTGCCCAGCATCAAAGTCTCATGTCAGTTCCGTAACAGTTCGCCGCCTGTCCTGTTTTACCAATCTGCTCAGCCTACGACGTCCGACACCTGTAACGAGAGGTAGCCGCTCAACCCCACGACGTATGCGCGTAGTTTCACCTTGATCTCCCCACGTGCTGAAGATACTCGCCACAGCACTCCTCGAATACCCGACAAGTCGTGTAGTTTCTCAAACGCTTGTGCCGAGCCACCGGACCATTACAGTTTGCCCTCGGTCAAACTCAGGTAGATCGCCCCACACGGACAACAGGCTTATTGATATTGCATGCACCGTGCGTGTGTTTCACTAGCAGTCATTCCTCGCCAGGTGTCGTTGCTATCACCTGGGCTGGTTTACATCGATACTAGGCCGGTTGTCATATTGTTCTGACCGATTGGTATACGTTAGCTTGTATTTTAATGTCAGCAGTATATAATTGGTAGTACAGTGTCGTGTAAGTATTGTGCAGAAGTCAGCATAAGAATTAGAGTAGGGTAACCTGTACAGACTTAAGAAGATTCGAGTAGTGGCGAGACATGGAATAGCCGGCGGGATTTAGTGTAGTTACTTGCATTAGAGTGCACGAGTAGGGACTTGGAAAGACTCGGAGTCTTTTCACACAGCCATGAAATGCTGCATGTGTGTAGAATAGAATCAAAATAGTGGTAAATTAATGAGGTTTTCGTCTTTTTTTGGGGTTCTGTTCCTCAAACGGTGAAAACGGGTCCTGTCACATTAATGTGACCACCTGTAAGAAGTCTGAATAACCATCTTTCGCAGCGCGGACAGGTGCGAGACGTGCAGGAAGTGTGTCAATGAGATTCTGGAAGATACCAACAAGTGGAAAAATGGAGACTCCAGTGCCGTGGCCACATGCGATAGGTTTCTCGGTTGAGAATCCATGCCACGAACAGCCTGATCGAGATGGTGCCACACCTTTCCGGTTGGGTTTAAATGTGGGGAGTTTGGTGACCAGATGAGTACGGTGAACTCATGCTGGAGCTTTTCGAACCACTTTTCGAACCACGTGCGTACACTGCGAGCTGTATGACAGGTTACATTGTCCTGCTGGTAGACGCAGTCGTGCCGAGGTAAAACAAACTACATAGGGTTGGACATGGTACCCAAGGATAGATGCAAAGTTCTGTTGATCCATTGTTACTTCCAGAATGAGGAGATCACACAGTAGGAGAGGACATCAATGCCACAAAAACACTCCCTAGGCGATAACGCTCCTTCCTGGCTGCAGGGTGTTTACTTTCAAATATTCCACGACGTACACACCAACGGCCATCTATCCGATGGAGCATAAACGTGATTCGCCGGAAAAGGCCAGCTGCCGCCTCTCGGTGGACGTCCAGTTGCGGTATTAGCATCCAGTTCCAGCCTTCGTAACCAGTGAACAGCCTATAGCACGAATGCATGAGCCAGACGCCTTCTGCGGAGGCCCATACGAAGCAACATTCGCTAAACGTTCGTTGAGTTCATCAGAGCCGTCCGTTGCTCAACAGTTTCTTGTCTATTCATATTTCATTATGAAACGTCCCCTTTGAACAATTATACATGACTGTGCTTAAACTGACACACAATATTTTTAGCGCAATGCAATCTGACTTTCAAAAATCCCTACAAAAGAATGGCCCTGACTAACATTAACCTATACCTTGCACAAATCACTTACCTCACAAAAATCTTCGTTACTCGAACTACTGCAATACTGCGAGCGTCACTGCTGCCAGCTAAATAAAAGATTCAAACTACGGAAGGCACTAACCACTGATAGGCATAATTAGCAAATGAAAGATTTTAATAGAGATCAAACAATGTATTTACCTTAATAGTCATAATATATATAGCAGTTCATGACATCCAGTCTTACAAATTTCAAAACTCCGCCATCTCTCTCCCCACATCCACCACTGCTGGCGGCTCACCTCCAACTGCGCAACGCTACGCGCTGTTCGCACCCAGCTGCCCAACACTACAATGGCAGACAACAATGCAAACTAGCCACAGACTGCACACAGCACAGCCAGTGATTTTCATACAGAGCGCTATGTAACGTTGCCAATAAGAAAACATAAAACAGCACAGCCAGTGATTTTCATACAGAGCGCTACGTAACGTTGCCAATAAGAAAACATAAACAGCCTACTTACATAGCCCCCATGCTCCCCACAAAAAATTTTACGAATTGTTTTGGGCAGTGGCCAATAATGATTTGATAAAATTTTGCATAATTACAGTAACAAAGAAATTAAATGCACACACTTATTGATACAATGTTGGTCAAAAGCTAAAATTTTCTCACAGTCCATAAAGACAGTCCTGATCGTTCCTCACAGTAAAATAGCAGTGTCTTTCTCAAAGTAGGAGCAGTAGAAGAAAATGCACACGGAAGTAGTGGATTTCCATCCAGTCTTGAAGAAGTAGTGTTGTCCTTCCAACGAAAAGACAGTGCTGACTCTTGACATGCAGACAGGTAATGGGCCACAACAGAGCAGACCCACAGCAGAGTCAGTCGAAGTTTTGAAGAATATTGGTACATAGGTCATCACAGAGTAGACCCACTGTAGTCCTGGTAGAGATTACGGTATTGGTGGGCCACCAGGGGTGCAGACCCACTGCAGTCTTTGTAGAAATAATAGTAATGGTGGGCCATCAAAGATGCAGACCCACTGTAGTCCTTGTAGAGATAATGGTAATGGTGGGCCATCAAAGATGCAGACCCACTGTAGTCCTGGTAGAGATTACGGTATTCGTGGGCCACCAGAGGTGCAGACCCACTGCAGTCCTTGTAGAAATAATGGTATCGATGGATCATCAAAGGTGTAGACCCACTGTAGTCCTTGTAGAGATGGCCAGCAGCCGTCTGCTGCGACTGTGCAGGTGCACTATCACCATCGAAGAATCTTGCAGACAATATAGCAAGTCCATAACCACCACTTGTGCACTCACAAAGTTTTTGGAATTGTCCTTAGAACCAGCAATGCTGTTATCCAGTCCCTTGCTGAATTATTAACATGCGTGCAAACACTATCAGTCACTACTTCTCACATATTGTCCATATACTATGACCAACAGAAACGTGTGCAGTGCAATGGAACTTACAAGTTACTTAATTTGATGAACTGGTGTCAATTACAATTTTATAACATAAGAATACAATTACAAAGGTACAAAATACATCATTAAAGAACATAACAACACAGATAACATTTGTGGTAATACGGGCTTTACAAAAGGATTGAACTAACATACACATCAGTGTTACAGGAATTATGACATAAGTAAATACATAACATCAACTTCACAAAAACAGAATACATAATGTCTAAACATCTTTACAAAGAAAATAACATATTATTAGAAAAATTCCACAACATAACTCATATCAGCTAAACACATAAAGACAGGAAAAACACAAATATACAAGAGCACACAAACACATAGCAGAATAACACAAGAGGAAAGGGCAGGGTTCGTTTTCAGTGTAACATTTGGTACTGCAGTCCAACCTAAAACTTCATTCCATAGATCTTTCGTCTTATTTCAACATTTGTTTCCACCAAAAAAACCCTATCCAAGCATGCTTTCTGTATTTATATGTTCACATATTTCTTACCTCATTATTTATTTTCCATTATCTTACCTCATCATTTATTTCCAAGAAAATCCTACCTAAACCTGTTGTTCCTAAACCCTACTTTTTTGCTCATATCCTCTTTCAAAATACTTTTTTGGCCAAACTATTTTCTTATAGCTTCTCAATGCATTTCTTCCAATTCATCACAACTCGTTCTCTCATATAACCTACCCCATCTTAAGCTAACTTAAATCTACTGAGCTCAGATGCTAAACTAAGGAACGAGGCAATGCAGCAGCACAAAACAATTAACACAAACAGCAATCATAAAAAATACAAATGGCAAAGCAAGCAGCATAAATTAGCAAAGCAAATGCAATATTACAACTAATATAAGGCAATGCGCAGCAAAAAAGAAAAATAAATATGTAGTAAAACTGGCTTAACAGAGTAATGTAAAGTGAAATTTAGTAGCACTATGCCTGGCAAACAGCAGCAGCAAATGCAATAACTTATATCTAAACATGACATAGCTCAAGCAGAAAAAATATTACACTAAAAATGGCCATGTCTAATACCTATGTCACATCTTAACACTAGAGTGATGCATCACAAAAACGTACTCTGCAAGAAAGTTACCAAGTCATTAAAAAAATTATTTATGCAATTCCTGTGAAGGAAAATGTCTATTTGTGCTCTCTTTTCTAAGAAAGTATATGAGAAACGTATTCTTTACTGGGTCTGTAGACAGAAAATAGTGATATTAGTACATCTATTAAATTTTATAATAACCAATGCTGCAGTGCAGCTAGAAACTAGATGTTAAACAAATTGAGTAAATAAATACATAAAGCAAGCCATATGGCATTTCATAAGGTAGTAAAAAAATCTCTCAACTAGAAAGACAGTAGTCATAATCAGGTTAATAGACATAAAATATTTCTCGTCATTTCATTAGGCATTTCAGTAAATATCATAAATTAAGAGCTCCACAGTGTAATCATATGTTTTCAAGTGTGGGCGTGTCGTATTTGCGATGCTTTCTACAAAGAAATGTCAATAGCAAGGATAATGGCCTCTTTTTTTTCTCCACCTGTGCCTCTGAAAGGCACACACTAATGGCTTTTTTTCCAGGCAACTGTCGCGCAGCTGGGTGCTTACAGTGACCTACCAAAATATTTACAACATCAGTTTCCGCTACAGTGACAGTTGGATAGAAATAAAATTTCACAGGTCGAAATATTTGCGTTACAAATCTGTAGAAACAAAATCTTGTAAATATAACAGGGTCAAAAAATTTTCGTCGGCATTGTGGTACATTCACGCATTTACACACATTTCATAACTCTTAATGTACGATTCTTGGTTTCCAACATCCTTTTTCACAAACCAGAGTCCCTAACCACTACTCATTATTCCTTACCTTATTACACATATACATATTCGTCGACACTTCTTCAATATTTCATCATAATAAATACATAGCATAATCAAATTCCTCATATATCATCAGCTTATTGATCATAAACATACTTCAATAGCATAATACACATAGTCATCGTAACAATAGCATCACAGCACCTCAGTCAAGTCTCAAAATCGTCGTAGCTTTCTGCAATAATTTCAAAACCTAAAAAGAATTCTCTGCTCATTTCAATAGTGTCATCTACCTCAAACGTACTTTAAAAATCACGATCCCATACCAAATACATCATTCAAAGCTCTCATAGTATCACAATGGTTCCGAAAAAATATAAACAGTTCGCAAAGTACAGACCAAATACAGTTTCATAAGTGTGAAGTTATCCAACTGTGTAATTGTGTTAACATGTGTCACTGATGTAGTAAAAAAAATGTTTGTCTCTCTTAGTTAAATGATCATATAACTGTGTAATTTATGTTTTAGAGAAATATGGTACCGATCTGTAAAGTTGTATAAGCAAATACCATATTAGCTAGGGTTCCTTGTGCTTGCCAAACACATGGTACACAAAGTACGCGTGTACCCCCCTGAGGATTAATGTAATTATACCCTCAGGTGTTACAGATTACAGCAATGGAAAGAAATGTATCACGGAAAAGCTTTGTATCATTGTACTTCAAATATCTTTAAAAATAAATTATTTAAGTACAAAATTAATAACTCAAATACATGTCCTGTAGCGCTAAATGTGCGTCTTGCTGTAAGATAATCTCTGTGGAAGTGTCGTAGTTATCGTCATCCGAAAGCTAAGTTCTGCAGAAGCCAATGTACTTACCTCATGATAAACAAAAGTGAAATGCTTTGCCTATAGATATCTTAGTTATTACGCTTATTGCCGTGATGAAGAAAGTACTGTGCTGTAGCGTATTGTTGTGCTACGGAAAAGGCAGTCTCATTGTAGCTATACCACAAAAGTTACTACTAAAACATGTTTTTCTTTCCAGAATAATTCAGAAAAACTGTGCAGATATAAAACAGATACAGCACAAAAGCAACATTGTAAATTGTCACTCATTAGTAGTGTCGTGATAAAATCGTGTAGCTGTCACATAAACTAACCACTGTGTCATCTGGTATCTCACAGAAGGTACTTTAAGTCCAAAATGTATTTTCAAGTAAACCAAAATGTTGCATTAAAATCTCATTAGCAGTACCAGTATATGTTCTAAGTATGTGAACCTTATAGTCGTTACGTAATCGTGCAACTAACAAGCAAGAATATACAAATAACAACATTGTGTCGTCTGCTCACTATAACAATGCATTCGTAATTTCTGTTTAAATAAGTTCTCTTGGTTCTTGACTGGATATTTAACTTCAAACATTGTTGCATATTAACAGATTCTAAGTCTGACAAAGCATACTAGTAATGTAAAGTGAAAAGATTTATGGCAAAGACAAAGTTAAAAAGCAGATTATCTCTCAATAAGCGGTTTTATATGTGAAGTGTGGTGAAATCCTTTACTCTTCATAGTACTCAGAGTTTGAACTTGAATGCAATTGTCATGCGGTATACGTCGGTAAAGAATACTGGAATTTTTCTCAAGGTTAGCGTCTGTTATTTTTCTCTGAGCCAGCCGGCGCACGTGGCTGCCTGCGGTGCGGGTCATTGTCTGTTTCTTTGTTGGCGCACGTCGTTATTGGGATTAGGAGACCTAATTTCTACAAATTCACCTTGACAAGAAGGCCCTGCCCTGTTTGAAGCTCGCCAGTTCTGATGGAATTCAGGTCTGTCGTTTTGTCGGTAGTTTACATAGTTTCTTGTTTGTCGGTCATGTGGTGGAGAATTTCTACTGGAATCGTAACTGCGTGGCGGACCGTTGCGTCTGAAGTTATTCTGTCTCCCTTGATAATAATTATTTTGGTTCCCATATTGTCTGATTCTATGGTTGTCTCTGTCACATTCATTACTATGGAAAAGCGATCTTTCTCTGTAACTATTATACTGCCAATGGTTGTCATACGGATGGTGTCTGTTTTGGTCACGATTTGTGTTGTGAGAATAGCCTTGTCGTGTCCAGTTATTTTTTCTTTCATCGTGGAATTGCGACGGATGTGACCTGTAGTGATTGTTTTCCTGTTTTCGCATCCCGCGACTGTGTGTGTCAATTTCTAATTCTTGTAAGAGTTCCTGAAAAGCTTCAATGTCGTCTTTGCAACGTCCTGCCAAAATAATATGTCTTAAATGTTCAGGCAGTTTCATTAAGCAAATGCGGATGAGTTCTGAAGGGCTGTATGGGTTTGAAAGATATTGATTCTTATGCAACATGTCTTCAAAATATTTCACAAGACTGGAAAATTCAGATTGTTCGAAATGTTTCATCATTATGATGCTATGTTTTACTCGGCCTTGTGTAGCTTGAGACCAATATGCTGAGAGGAAGGCATGATAAAATTCTCCTTCACTGTGGCAATCGTGAATGACCGATCGCATTCTTACAGCTGGTTCATTCTCTAAATAGCCACACATAAATTCTAATCTGTGCTCTAATGACCAGTTGGGAGGAAAACAATGATAGAATTGATGAAGCCATGCTTGTGGATGAATGTCGTTGGCAGAATTCTTAAACGTTTTGAATTTACGTGTAGTAATGAACAGCTTATAGTCAAAATCATCGTGTTGGTGAGTCGCATGTCGGTCATTGTTACGTCGTTTCGGCGGTTCCATCTCAAAATTCGGTGTACCTTGCCAATTTCTTTCATTATTTCCGAAGTGCCCTGAGTTATTATTTTGTGGCTGTTCCGTATTTCTATGTCCCTCTTCCCGTATTGGAGCACGAGTGGCTTCTAAAATATGTAATTCCTGTATTACCTGTGTCAACTGATCTTGTACTTCCCGGATTTCTCTTTGGTGTTGCGTATTAATTTGATTCTGATTTTGTTTGAATTTCCTAATTTGTTCGCACTCTTCTGTGTCATTAAAGACTACCGGTTTTGTGTCATTCAGATTATCATCTACCTTCGTAGATAAATTATTTAGCTGATCCGAAAGTACAACTACTTTCTCTGATAATGAACTAATTTCCTCCACGTGTCTTTCTGAACCAATTTTCAGAGTATCTACTGTGTCCTTTAAGTTTTCCTGAGTTTTTGCAAGTTGCGTAACCGAATCGGTAGATGCAACTGAGTCAATTTTAGCTTGCAAGGTGTCGTGATTTTCATGAAATGTAGTTTGCAGTTCCTTTATGGCTGCTTCGTGATTCTGTATTGCATTTTCATGACGCGAAAAAATAGGTTGGAAATGTTCACAAATTTGTGTTTTTACGCCATTACAGACTTTTTGACATTTCGATTCGATTTTATGTAACTCAGTAGTTAAAGCTTCACGTGTTTGTTCAAGTGTGGTGTCTAACTTTTGAAGATTTTGTTCCATTGTGTCTAACTTTTGAAGATTTTGTCCCATTTGTTTCTGATTTTGTTCAAGCGTTGTGTCTAACTTTTGAAGATTTTGTTCCATTGTGTCTAACTTTTGTAGCCTTTGTCCCATTTGTTGCATTAACTGTAATAACAGTGCACTGGTGTCTGAAACATGTTCCTCAGTGCTTTTCGGCAGTGAAGTTGCACCGGCAACATTCATATTTTGACAAGCAGAAAATGTGTCTTCACTTATTTGAGAAAACGGTGAGGACCCAAAACCTGAATCTGCAGAATTTGCAAAATCGTGTCCTGTCATTCCCGATTCCTGAGGCAGGCTGTTGCCGAACGATTGATCGATAATGCTTCCCTGTTCACTAATTGTTTCACTGTCTACACCATTATTTGCAGCCCGCTCCATTTCCCTACGCACAATTACCAAATTACTACTTTGAACATTAGTTAATTCATTACATGGTGGCGCTAACACACTGCTTTCGTCTTCACTGTCATTTCTCAGTTTACTTTGGAGCCTAGTATTACGTTTTTCACACGCCATTATTGTCACAATATTTCACACGACAAGACAGAAAAGCACAATTTGAAGAGCAAAATAAGAAAACACATTAACATAGCACTGAAAATAATATCTAGTTAATTGCAGCTGCGAAATACTTGGTGTAAATCTACATGCATGCCACAACTGTTTTACTGTACAAGAATCAAAAACTACAACTACAAAGGAAATTCTCTCTACAATTACGCGCTAGCAATAAACAAAAGCTACACTAATTACACAAACTACAAGAAAAAATCAAAAGATTCCAGTGAGGTATCATCGGCTAAGGGTCGACATATGAAACGTCCCCTTTGAACAATTACACAAGACTGTGCTTAAACTGACACACAATATTTTTAGCGCAACGCAATCTGACTTTCAAAAATCCCTACAAAAGAATGGCCCTGACTAACATTAACCTATACCTTTCACAAATCACTTACCTCACAAAAATCTTCGTTACTCGAACTACTGCAATACAGCGAGCGCCACAACTGCCAGCTAAATAAAAGATTCAAACTATGGAAGGCACTAACTACTGATAGGCATCGTTAGCAAATGAAAGATTTTAATAGAGAACAAACAATGTATTTACCTTAATAGTCATAATATATATAGCAGTTCATGACATCCAGTCTTACAAATTTCAAAACTCCGCCATCTCTCTCCCCACATCCACCACTGCTGGCGGCTCACCTCCAACTGCGCAACGCTACGCGCTGTTCGCACCCAGCTGCCCAACACTACAATGGCAGACAACAATGCAAACTAGCCACAGACTGCACACAGCACAGCCAGTGATTTTCATACAGAGCGCTACGTAACGTTGCCAATAAGAAAACATAAAACAGCACAGCCAGTGATTTTCATACAGAGCGCTACGTAACGTTGCCAATAAGAAAACATAAAAAGCCTACTTACAAGATAAATTACCCCGTTGGGCGCATTGCCGGCCGGTGTGGCCGAGCGGTTCTAGGCGCTTCAGTCTGGAACCGCGATACCGCTACGGTCGCAGGTTAGAATCCTGCCTCGGACATGGATGTGTTAGGTTTAAGTAGTTGTGAGTTCTAGGGGACCTCAGATGTTAAGTCCCATAGTGCTCAGAACCATTTGCTGGGCACATTACAACAACGACTGCACTATTTTCCGCGTATCCCCAATACGCTTTATATATCCTCCACTGCTAGTGCTGCCACCTACTATACACAAGTGGTCATTGCTCGATCACGTCCAACATAGGCGGTCGTCACATCACTGTGACTGAACCGTGAAGATCACTTTCTTGTCTGTCTTTCTGTCCGTCTGTCAAGACCGCTTTTTCTCAAGAGCGGGAAGGGGTATCACGTTGATATTTATGTCACTAATGGTCCTTTGGCGGTGTAAAAAATTTTAGCTTCTAAGTCGATGCAGTCAAAAGTTATGGCCGTTAATGTCATATATTTTTATACTCGCGAACTCACTCATGAAAACTTGTATATAAACTATGTACAAGCATACGTTAGTTCATATAGAACCCTCAGAGCACGAGTCCTAGTAGCAGTTGTCTTGTTTTTAAATGATTATGTGTCTAAAACATTTTATTTTGCCACAGATAACTTTATGACTGTGCTTTGGACAATAATTCTTTGTAACAGAGTGCCATATGTGTGCCAAACGACTGACAACAGAAATTCAAAACGCATATCTAGACGAAATAGCACTAAATAAACTTAAAGCCGAGTCACAAAAAAAAAAGCTAGTAACAATGAACAGGAAGAGGAAAGTGAATTAATGGAAGTCCGTAGTCCAATCCAAGAGGTTCTGTATGCATACGCTTCTCGTGAATCAAAAAGGTGGTCACTAAACGATGCATGTGCTGGACACATTTTACCAGACCCTACAAGATATACGGCCCCATTCGAAGAAGAATGAACCTCTTCGTGCCATTCCAGAATCTCCGTAAATTAAGGCTTTTCCTGGGCGCGAAATGCGATATCTCTTTGTTACGAAGCCACAGTACATCTTGGTACCAATGACGAACACTTCCTGGTGCGCTAAAAAGGAATAGTGTGTCCCTTCGGAGCTGAATTACGCGCCACGCCCTGCGACTAACACGCATTTCCTGACAGGGGGCGTCATAATTTGCCTAAACGACGACACCGGGTTGTATTCATACGTCACGAGTTAACTGCCCCGGCGAGACAGTTCAATCGAAAGTGCGTTACGCGGGTAATAGGCCGGAAAGTGGATACAGCGTGACGTTACTAATAACGATTTTCTTTCGGACAATGACCGCCCCCTTATGCATGAGCGGGGGCGGCGTGTTTGTTTTGTATGCTATTTCACTCACTCGCAGCAGCGTGTTTTACGTTTATGGGCGCGCGCTGTCGTGCGGCTGCTGTTTAAAATAATTGACGGCCGCCTACGAGAACAAAGGCCGCGACACGCAAGCAGTCGCCCGTTATTGTCTGTTCTCTGTGCGCGCAGTGCTTTGTTTACGCGTTCTCTTGTCTGCGCGACCCTGTCTTACGCGACGTTCACACGCCTGAACAGTAGGACACGTGACCTCCCTAAAAACAGGTTCGTTCCAATTAACCCCGTGTCGACTCGAGCGTGCGTTGTCCTTTGCCGATCGGGATACCGTAGCAGTGATCGCCAAGTCTCGAGAGCGCAGAAGAGGACGATCCGAGGCTATTATGTTTTCACCGAGATTTCCCCTGGTTGTTGAACGTCAGCGTTGTCTAGGAAACGCCCGACTACTGCTTAATTTACAAACAATCTTTGCGGACGCTCATTCAGTGTACCCTATGCCCCAGGTTACCCGATCACCTGCGTTGGTCTGTGTTTTCTGTAGGAGAGTAAGGAGCATCGGTTAGGGGAGAGTCGGTTCACGACGTGGCCCTAAACGGTCAGTCCTCTTACTTAAGCTTTGCCTTAAGCCGTTGTCGCACGGGCTATGGCTTTCAACATTCAACGTGCTAACTTGATGTCAATCGCGCTGCTGAAGGCGCAGAAACAACCCGGCTTGTGCACACGGTACGCGTGCCTCAACGTGGTAAACGGGACAGCAGTGCGCTCGCAAATCACGCAGTTTATTTACGAAATAGACGTTCATAAAATTCCCAAGTTAGCTCAATTAAAACGGATATTTCCTCCCTTGTCAATATGCCAGCCGCGTTGTTCCGTCTCTAGTATGCACGATTAAAACTTCAGTATCCATGAACATGTTGCAAGGCAAAAAGGAAAGCTTCATGTCCAGCCAGTAAGCACATCAGCTTGTAAATGTTCCATTACAAATAGTACGATACAAATTTTTAGTTGTCTTCCGCATAAGACCAAATTATTTTACTATTGTCACTTTTTAGGAAAACGCTATGGCCATTTTGACTTGATCACTTTTTGTTCAGTAGCGGAGTCTTCAGAACATGTGAACTACAGGACTTGAAACAAGAAAATGCAAAATATGTTATGGCAAGTAGTGCCAGCTCTCTTACAGATAAAGACAATCCGGACAGAGAGAGAGACAGAGCGGTAGAATGAACATATTTCTATTAAATCGGTGAGAAAGTCCTAGGTCCTCGTAGAACACCTCAAAGTGAATTAAAAAAAGAAAAAAAATTGGATGTAGCGAGAAGCGAACCATCTGCACACAGCACTCACTGCTTCGTGACTCCACATCTCTATTTTGGTTTTTCGTTTTCGTATATCTTCTTTATTTCGATCTGTTTCCCCGCCGCTTTCTCTTTAGTGGTTCTATGAAGATGTCATTTGACGTCTGATGAGAACTTCACTCACATTTTTTTGTTACAGATGGTGGCAAGCTCCTTGCGAAATACGCTGAGCTACTGCACTGGCTGTCTATTTGTTATGTTTCACTGAACTTCAGACACATACAACTAAGTCTTGTATGTTGCCATCTCCTGAACGCTTTAACCGCAGATACATAATTAACTGCCATTAATTAGCATAAATCGTACCGTGAAGTTTTTGATAGATCTTTAATGTGCCAAAGCCCTGAAATAGCATACTTCCGTAACAGGAATGTTATACTTTGAAAATGCTTTAACCTCCAATGGTGTGTCGGCAGAAGTGCCAACACCGTGTTGTTTGAGGAAGCCGAAATGCACGCTATAAGCTCACGCAGGATGGCGTGAGGTCTGAAACAGGATACTTAATGAATGCTATAAAGAAAAGTACGTAGCTGCTGGAATACTTAACTTCAATCCACAATTGGTGAACATTGGTCTTGTTACTGTACATGCTTCATTAGATACATAGCAAAGGATAAATGGCGCCTTGCTAGGTCGTAGCAATTGACTAAGCTGAAGGCTATGCTAACTATCGTCTCGGCTAATGAGAGCGTAATTCTCAGTGAACCTTTCCTAGCAACGTCGGCTGTACAACTGGGACGAGTGCTAGTGAGTCTCTCGAGACCTGCCGTGTGGTGGCGCTCGGTCTGCAATTACTGACAGTGGCGACACGCGGGTCCGACGTATACTAATGGACCGCGGCCGATTTAAAAGCTACCACCTAGCATGTGTGGTGTCTGGCGGTGACACCACATCCAATATGAAGTTTCCCATCGTTTTTCTGCGACAAATCGTACGCATAACGACCCATTTTCGAGAAGCCTTCTGTTGTGGCGTAACAGGACAGTTACGCCACACGGAGGTAGCCGAAAGGCACGCGTCAACTCACGCAGGCTAGTCTAGGTCTGAAACAGGAGACGTTATGAAAGCTATAAAGAAAAGTACGGAACTACTAGAACACTTAACTTTTATATCGTCCTTTGGTATACAGCATTCTTGATGATACAAGTGAGACTCTCTCCAGATGTGGTTAATGGCGCCTTGCTAGGTCGTAGCCATGGACTTAGCTGAAAGCTATTCTAACTGTCTCTCGGCAAATGAGAGAAAGGCTTCGTACGTGTAGTCGCTAGCAATGTCGTCCGTACAACTGGGGCGAGTGCTAGTCCGTCTCTCGAGACCTGCCGTGTGGTGGCGCTCGGTCTGCGATCACTGCCAGTGGCGACACGCGGGTCCGACATGTACTAATGGACCGCGGCCGATTTAAGCTACGACCTAGCAAGTGTGGTGTCTGGCGGTGACACCACACCTTCAATGTCCTAGTGATTTGAAACAACGTATATTTCTAAGACTCAAGTTATAATATAAAACCCACCAAATATGGGTTTCAACTGAAATCCAATATGGCGCTTCTTAACTCGGTAGTCTATATTGCAAACAGAGATACGTGACGTAGGTGGCGCTTTTCCATCTGATTGGTGTGCGTTCAAATGCGCGTTCAGAATATGTGCCTTGCTTGAAACTGCTCTGCACCTTGGGAAAGACTTCACAACGTACTTTTCCCACGCTATGATGTCAGAAATTCAGTACGCTCAACGTTAACGTTCGAAAGCCCGATTCGTGTGGCGACGGCGTTACAACAACCCCATTTCCAAGATTTATCCCGTAGTCGGCATTGTACCTCCACCCACAAGATGCAGAGTGGCGGGAGAAGCATAACGGAAGAAGCACACTGAACCCAAAACTCTTGTTGTACAATTATATACCTACAGTACGTCGCGTTACTTTAGGAAAAGTTTTTTGCAGCGAATGTTACCATTATACGTCAAAAAAATGGTTCAAATGGCTCTGAGCACTATGGGACTCAACATCTTAGGTCATAAGTCCCCTAGAACTTAGAACTACTTAAACCTAACTAACCTAAGGACATCACACACACCCATGCCCGAGGCAGGATTCGAACCTGCGACCGTAGCAGTCCCGCGGTTCCGGACTGCAGCGCCAGAACCGCTAGACCACAGCGGCCGGCCATTATACGTCAAGAGAGTTATTAGACATGTTCTAAATTAATAAATTAATGAACTAAGTGCGTGCGGTTACAACACATAGAGTAAAAGGTTGTCATTCAAATCTTCGTATTCTAGAACCAGCAACTTTCATACGTGACTTTTTATGCTTTCCCGACTGATCTGTTACAAATACGCTTCTCGGGTTTGCCGCCGGATCGTATTGTGTAAATCGCACAATATTTCCTCGATGCAACTGCTCGACATCATCAGGTGGTGGTAGCTGCTGCTGTCACTGCTGCAAGGCGCGACTGATGATAACTGCGTGGCGGCGTCGGAATTTATCATGACGGGAGCAGGCAATACGCGTGCGCGGGAAGACCCTCGTAGTTGGAGGAAAGCGGCGCCCCTGGTGCCCCCTGCTGAGAGCCGCAGAAAAGCTATCCGCCCGCGCGCTATGGGCAATGATTGTGCTGCCGGACGCTCCTGCGTTTAAAGTCTGAACTAAATCTCGGTTGCCCGTTGCGTCACTTGTTTCCCTTGTTTTTGATTTAATGGCAGCCAGTGCTGGATTCCAGGCGGCGCTTAGTTCAAAACCTGCTTCCCTGTTGATAAGATTGTCCGCCGTGCAGATATGTATGGCCTCCTTAACAACACAGTCCCATAAAGATGACGCTGGGAATAAAACTCCCGTCTGTTCGTAAAGCATACGATGTCCCGTGTCCTGGCAATGCTCCGCTACCGCTGATTTATCAGGTTGAACCCGGGTGTGTATGACGATGGTGTTCGACGCAACGTTCTTGCAGGGTTCGGCATGTCTGTCCAATATAAGATTTTCCTCATTGGCATGGGATTTTCTACATGTCACGTTTCCTAAGGCCAAGGTCGTCTTTGGCGGAGCACAATAAATTCCTCAATTTTGCTAGTGGCAGAAAAACAAACTTGACGTGCTTTTTGAGGATTCTTTTTATTCTGAAAGACATACCGCCAAAATAGGGCAAAAACACTGTTGCAGTGGGTGCTTCCGCATCTTCGTTTACATCCCTACGTCGAGTTTGCTTGGAACGGAATGCATGGCGTATCTGCCTATCGAAATAACCATTCTGTTGGAATACCGTTCTCAGGTCTTGTAGCCCACCAGGTAGACTGTCGGCATCTGAGACTACATGTGCTCTATGCACCAAAGAGGATGCGCAGGATGATGGCAACTTGTGGCCTTCAAATATAGCTCCGTATGAGTTGACTTGCGATAGACGCTGTGTCCCATTGTACCATCAGCTTTTCTTCTGACTAAGACGTCCAGGAATGGTAAGGTGCCATCCTTTTCCACTTCCATCGTGAACTGTACATTGGGATGGAGCGAATTCAGATGACGGAGAAACACAGGTAATGTGTCTATTCCGTGGGGCCACACCGCCAAAGTATCGTCTACATACCGCCGGAAACAAGAAGGTTTGAGACTTGCCGACTGCAGTGCTTTTTCCTCAAAGTCTTCAATAAAATACACTCCTGGAAATTGAAATAAGAACACCGTGAATTCATTGTCCCAGGAAGGGGAAACTTTATTGACACATTCCTGGGGTCAGATACATCACATGATCACACTGACAGAACCACAGGCACATAGACACAGGCAACAGAGCATGCACAATGTCGGCACTAGTACAGTGTATATCCACCTTTCGCAGCAATGCAGGCTGCTATTCTCCCATGGAGACGATCGTAGAGATGCTGGATGTAGTCCTGTGGAACGGCTTGCCATGCCATTTCCACCTGGCGCCTCAGTTGGACCAGCGTTCGTGCTGGACGTGCAGACCGCGTGAGACGACGCTTCATCCATTCCCAAACATGCTCAATGGGGGACAGATCCGGAGATCTTGCTGGCCAGGGTAGTTGACTGACACCTTCTAGAGCACGTTGGGTGGCACGGGATACATGCGGACGTGCATTGTCCTGTTGGAACAGCAATTTCCCTTGCCGGTCTAGGAATGGTAGAACGATGGGTTCGATGACTGTTGGGATGTACCGTGCACTATTCAGTGTCCCCTCGACGATCACCAGTGGTGTACGGTCAGTGTAGGAGATCGCTCCCCAAACCATGATGCCGGGTGTTGGCCCTGTGTGCCTCGGTCGTATGCAGTCCTGATTGTGGCGCTCACCTGCACGGCGCCAAACACGCATACGACCATCATTGGCACCAAGGCAGAAGCGACTCTCATCGCTGAAGACGACACGTCTCCATTCGTCCCTCCATTCACGCCTGTCGCGACACCACTGGAGGCGGGCTGCACGATGTTGGGGCGTGAGCGGAAGACGGCCTAACGGTGTGCGGGACCGTAGCCCAGCTTCATGGAGAC
Source organism: Schistocerca nitens (assembly GCF_023898315.1). Classification (NCBI taxonomy): domain Eukaryota; kingdom Metazoa; phylum Arthropoda; class Insecta; order Orthoptera; family Acrididae; genus Schistocerca; species Schistocerca nitens. Next base: position 335,487,072 of record NC_064621.1, read on the forward strand.
GGTTGCGAATGGTCCTCGCCGATACCCCAGGAGCAACAGTGTCCCTAATTTGCTGGGAAGTGGCGGTGCGGTCCCCTACGGCACTGCGTAGGATCCTACGGTCTTGGCGTGCATCCGTGCGTCGCTGCGGTCCGGTCCCAGGTCGACGGGCACGTGCACCTTCCGCCGACCACTGGCGACAACATCAATGTACTGTGGAGACCTCACGCCCCACGTGTTGAGCAATTCGGCGGTACGTCCACCCTGCCTCCCGCATGCCCACTATACGCCCTCGCTCAAAGTCCGTCAACTGCACATACGGTTCACGTCCACGCTGTCGCGGCATGCTACCAGTGTTAAAGACTGCGATGGAGCTCCGTATGCCACGGCAAACTGGCTGACACTGACGGCGGCGGTGCACAAATGCTGCGCAGCTAGCGCCATTCGACGGCCAACACCGCGGTTCCTGGTGTGTCCGCTGTGCCGTGCGTGTGATCATTGCTTGTACAGCCCTCTCGCAGTGTCCGGAGCAAGTATGGTGGGTCTGACACACCGGTGTCAATGTGTTCTTTTTTCCATTTCCAGGAGTGTAGTTGGTCACCATGAGAGATAGAGGACTTCCCATGGCGACACCGTCCAGTTGTTCAAAATAATGGTCACTGAATAAGAAATAAGTTGAGGTAAGCACATCTTTAATAATGCGACAATGTCTCCTTAAAGTCGGCTGCTGATAAACTCTAACGAGTCCTGAAGAGGCACTTTCGTAAACAAAGATATAACGTCAAAACGAACCAAAATATCCGACGCTTGTAGCTTAAGCATCTTCAGGCGTCCGATGAAGTCTTATGAAATAACGGATAAGGTGATCACACTTGTCTATGCCGGCCGCTGTGGCCGAGCGGTTCCAGGCGCTTCAGTCTGGAACCGCTCTGCCGCTGCCTTCACAGGTTCGAATCCCGCCTCGGGCATGGGTGAGTGTGATGTCCTTAGGTTTGTTAGTTTTAAGTAGTTCTAAGTCTAGGGGACTGATGACCTCAGATGTTAAGTCCCTTAGTGCTTAGAGCCGTCTGAACAATTTGAACACTTGCCTATGAGAAGCCCCAACAGTGTAGTAACATGCTTGGCCATAAAATAAGTAGGAACTCGAATGCTGCTCACTATTGGGCGAAGAGGTGTCCCATCCTTGTGAATCTTGGGCAGGCCGTACAGTTTTGGGGGAACTGCAGCCTGTAGGCGTAGGATTTTGGTCACATTGGAAGAAATAGAACCCTTCTTTAAAAGATCTAACATTTCTCTCTGGATTTTGCCAGTCGGATCCTCTTTAGCTTGCAATAGGCAGGATCGTCGAGCAGCGCCTCCATCTTGCTGTTGTACTGAACTCGTGAGAGGAGGTCAGTGGCGTTCCCCTTTCACATTACCCCTTTCGTCCGGCCCTGTAGCTGAGCGGTTAGCCGGCACGGTAACTCAGCGTGTTCGGTCAGAGAGCTGGTTGGCCTCTGTAATAAAAAACTTGAGTGGAAGGATCAACAAACAAACTTGACCGGATGTCACGTGACGTCCGCAACGACTAAACACAACGAACAACAACGAACGAACGAAAAAAAAAAAAATGGTCAGCGCGACAGAATGTTAATCCTAAGGGCCTGGGTTCGATTCCCAGCTGGGTCGGAGATTTTCTCCGTTCAGGGACTGGGTTTTGTGTTGTCCTAATCATCATCATCTCATCCCCATCGACGCGCAAGTCGCCGAAGCCGCGTCCAATCGAAATCCATGCACCCGGCGAACGGCCTACCTGGCGGGAGGCCCTAGTCATACTTCATTTACATTTTATTACCCCTTTCACATTACCGAGAACAGCCTTCACAAATTTAGGTTGCAACCAGATTGATACTTAAACGGAAACTGGCATTGCATGAGGTTTCTATATTGTGAGAGATGGCAGTTTTGCTTGTCATGTATGCCATATGCCACTCAAACTCCCGAATACATGTAAAGAGAAGAGTCTTTGGATTACAAAGTTTATATTACCGAGTAATCAGCACGCGCTGGCGATTACTTTTTTGTGGATCGTTGGTAGAATCGCATGTGTTGACTTGCGACGTGCTGGCACGGAGGCTTGATTTCGGAATGCAGTTCCTGAAACTTAAAACGTACCAAATGAGGTAATATGTGCGTATGCATTCACGTGCAGTGGCATTACAGGAAACAGAAATTCGCGTTTAGGGAGCATTTTTAGATTCTTTTTTTTTCAATATTTAACTTGTGTTTTGTCTATTAGGACATTGTTAGCTTAAAACTTGATAACTGTTATATCTTCCTTTGCACGCTGTGTGGTTTTTTAGCGGATATTGGAGCGGGGAACAGATTCTGTTCATGAACACGAATTCAGATATTTATTTATTCTATATCTAATATCAAATACTGAAAATAATACATAGTTTTGTTGCTGAAGATCCAGCGTCAGTTGCTAACAGTATTTTTGAATGTAGAAATATATACAGATAAAAAGATTTTATAAATCTGTCACTTTTAAATGCAGTGTCTATTCAGAAGATGTCAAGCCGTGGCCGCTATGGAAGTGTAAAAAATGTTATTCAATTGGCAAACACACAAAGTGAGGTCAGCGCATGAATGTTCGAATTTAAATACACCCGCCGCTGGAGTTCCATAGTGGGGCTGGTTGCATCTCATTGGCAGCGGCGTAATAGTTCGTGGCAGCGCTCTGTAGCCACGTTGGAGGCTGCAGGAAAAGCGGCGGCGTAACTGGCGGCGCTCGTAAACCGACTGATACACAATAATATGAATAAACTCAGGAAAGGATCATACCACTCTTTACCTTTTCCTTTTAAAGCTCTGAATGTAAGAGGAAGTTTTATCTAAAGTACTAATTTCATGAGCTTTCTTTTCTATATCCGTAACTACTGCTACTGTTAATAAGAATGGTCAGCAACGTACACATTCTCTACTTCCGCTAATTTACAAAAATAAATCACAATAGTTTTCAAGTTATTAGTTACAGAGCCTTCACATCGCACTTGCCAGTTCTAAAGATTTCCTAAATAAAATTATCTGGGCACACACTACAGCTCACGTGATCTGATTACTAACACATGATTTGCTGGCGCTTAGTTTGTTCGCATCGCACTTTGCGAGATTTATTTAAGTAATATCAAAAGCAACATGATTTCTTTCAGCTCATTTTGTTGCAGATGAGTACAATTATTTTGCGTAATAGAGCTATGTTTCTGTTGTTGCGCAGGTAAGCCATATGACTATTAGGGACAGATTCAGACATTGCCTAGTTCGTCTACGGAACAATGAGGTTTATTCTTCTTGCACGTATTCAGATTATCTCATGCTACCGTACACGTTAATTACTGTTGTTAGGCGAAATGTACTCAGAGCAATGTGTTAGGAAATACTGTGTTGCTCTATACTCGTAGCAATGGATATTTTGTATTCAGCGATTTGTTCAGTCATGGCCCTAGAATCTTACATAGTTACGTATGTATGCATTGGTTTCGTTGAAATACATACCGATGTTGTACAATTAACATTTGTATAAATGTTTTGAATTAGAAGTCCAAAGATAAAGAATACACATAAAATTTGTATAGTTACGCAGCATTCACATCTAAATGGTCAGACCTGTAACTTTCACAGATACTGCGTATGGTGTACACTACACACACAGGAACTTCAAAATCGGAAGTTTCACATAGTTGCAACTAACGGTTACACACAGCCACCAAGAATCATGAAGTTACACGTCAGTCAGTTGTTGTTGTTGTTGTGGTCTTCAGTCCTGAGACTGGTTTGATGCACCTCTCCATGCTACTCTATCCTCTGCAAGCTTCTTCATCTCCCAGTACCTACTGCAACCTACATCCTTCTGAATCTGCTTAGTGTATTCATCTCTTGGTCTCCCCCTATGATTTTTACCCTCCACGCTGCCCTCCAATACTAAATTGGTGATCCCTTGATGCCTCAGAACATGTCCTACCAACCGATCCCTTCTTCTGGTCAAGTTGTGCCACAAACTTCTCTTCTCCCCAATCCTATTCAATACTTCCTCATTATTTATGTGATCTACCCATCTAATCTTCAGCATTCTTCTGTAGCACCACATTTCGAAAGCTTCTATTCTCTTCTTGTCCAAACTATTTACCGTCCATGTTTCACTTCCATACATGGCTACACTCCATACAAATACTTTCAGAAATGACTTCTTGACACTTAAATCTATACTCGATGTTAACAAATTTCTCTTCTTCAGAAACGCTTTCCTTGCCATTGCCAGTCTACATTTTATATCCTCTCTACTTCGACCATCATCAGTTATTTTTCTCCCCAAGTAGCAAAACTCCTTTACTACTTTAAGTGTCTCATTTCCTAATCTAATACCCTCAACATCACCCGACTTAATTCGACTACATTCCATTATCCTCGTTTTGTTTTTGTTGATGTTCATCTTATATTCTCCCTTCAAGACAACATCCATTCCGTTCAACTGCTCTTCCAAGTCCTTTGCTGTCTCTGACAGAATTACAATGTCATCGGCGAACCTCAATGTTTTTATTTCTTCTCCATGGATTTTAATACCTACTCCGAATTTTTCTTTTGTTTCCTTTACTGCTTGCTCAATATACAGATTGAATAACATAGGGGAGAGGCTACAACCCTGTCTTACTCCCTTCCCAACCACTGCTTCCCTTTCATGTCCCTCGACTCTTATAACTGCCATCTGGTTTCTGTACAAATTGTAAATAGCCTTTCGCTCCCTGTATTTTACCCCTGCCACCTTTAGAATTTGAAAGAGAGTATTCCAGTCAACATTGTCAAAAGCTTTCTCTAAGTCTACAAATGCTAGAAACGTAGGTTAGCCTTTCCTTAATCTTTCGTCTAAGATAAGTCGTAAGGTCAGTATTGCCTCACGTGTTCCAGTATTTCTACGGAATCCAAACTGATCTTCCCCGAGGTCGGCTTCTACTAGTTTTTCCATTCGTCTGTAAAGAATTCGTGTTAGTATTTTGCAGCTGTGGCTTATTAAACTATTGTTCCGTAATTTTCACATCTGTCAACACCTGCTTTCTTTGGGATTGGAATTATTATATTCTTCTTGAAGTCTGAGAGTATTTCGCCTGTTTTATATATCTTGCTCACCAGATGGCAGAGTTTTGTCAGGACTGGCTCTCCCAAGGTTGTCAGTAGTTCTAATGGGATGTTGTCTACTCCGGGGGCCTTGTTTCGACTCAGGTCTTTCAGTGCTCTGTCAAACTCTTCACGCAGTATCGTATCTCCCATTTCATCTTCATCTACATCCTCTTCCATTTCCATAATATTGTCCTCAAGTGCATCGCCCTTGTATAGACCCTCTATATACTCCTTCCACCTTTCTGCTTTCCCTTCTTTGCTTAGAACTGGGTTTCCATCTGAGCTCTTGATGTTCATACAAGTGGTTCTCAGTCAGTTACAAAGATTGAAAAGTTTCTCCACCAAAAGTACTACTGTTAGTAAATTACTTAATAAGAAGTGGTTAGTGTTGTATTGTTGTTAAACAATTTGTGAGAGGAAGAAAAACGCCTACCACCGAAATGCGGCGTCATGCGTGCGTTTTTCAATGGATATGCCGACAAAATTGTATCACTGTAAAGCACATAGTTCAGCAGATACGTCCTCATTAACATTAAGCTACCTGGAAATGAAACTGCAGGGCGAAATTCGCTAGAGATACAGGTGAAATGTACTCACAAATACTTGTGAAATACGTTGAATATATTTGAAATACATTTCAATTTTATGTACGAAGTCTAAATCCCTTTAACGATTTCAGACAAATTTAGAACACATATTAGATACGAGCTGGAGTGGAGATTAGATGGGTAGATCACATAATTAATGAGGAGGCATTGAACAGAATTGGGGAGAAGAGGAGTTTGTGGCACAACTTGACTAGAAGAAGGGATCGGTTGATAGGACATGTTCTAAAGCATAAAGGGATCACCAATTTAGTATTGGAGGGCAGCGTGGAGAGTAAAAATCGTAGATGGAGACCAAAAGATGAATATACTAAGCAGATTCCGAAGGATGTAGGTTGCAGTAGGTACTGGGAGATGAAGAAGCTTGCACAGGATAGAGTAGCATGTAGAGCTGCATCAAACCAGTCTCAGGACTGAAGACCAAAACAACAACAACAACTGGAGCTAAATACTATGAGAGTAGGAACCACCAGCGTCCTGTCGGAGTCAGTGTGACGACGTGGAGAGAGAAAGGGCGAGGAGGATATGGCACAGAGAGGGGACGGAGGTGTTGGGCAGAGAGAGAGGGAGGGGCAAACGGGCAGAGAGAGAGGAGAGAGGAGGAGGTGGTTAGAGAAAGGAAAGAGGAAGAGATGGACTGAGACAGGGGGAGGAAGAGAGAGACAGGGAGAAGGAGGGGAGGAGATGAACACAGAAAGGAAGAGGCCCAAATGTACAGGGGAAGGGAAGAGGAGAAGACGGACAGAAATGTGGGGGGGGGGGGGGAGAGGGAGATGGAGAGAGCAAAAACAGAGAAGGAGGTGGACAGAGGGAGAGGAAGAAGGAGATGGAGAGATTAAAGGAGGAGGAGGAGATGGAGAAGGAGGAGAAGGAGGAGAAGGAGATGGACAATGAAAGAAAGCAGGAGACGGACAGAGAGGGCGCGAAGGTGAGATTGAGAGAGAAAGAAGGAGGTAGGAAGGAGACGGACTAATAGAAGATTGGAATTATGTACCAGTATATACCGGGACAAAGCCGATTGCTCAGCTAGAAGGAGTACACGAGTAACCTGAAACAAGACTGACAAACAGTTGGAGGGAACCTGTTACTATTGTAGTTTCGTTACCGTATCTTTCAAGTTCTGAAGGTGGCAGGGGTAAAATACAGCGAGCGATTATAAGAGTCGAGGAGCATGAAAGGGAAGCAGTGGTTGGGAATGGAGTGAGGCAGGGTTGTACCCTCTCCCCGATGTTATTTAATCTGTACATTGAGCAAGCAGTGAAGGAAACAAAAGAAAAATTCGGAGTAGGTATTAAAATCCATGGAGACTTTGAGATTCGCCGATGACATTGTAATTCTGTCAGAGACAGCAAAGGACTTGGAAGAGCAGTTGAACGGAATGGACAGTGTCTTCAAAGGAGGGTACAAGATGAACATCAACAAAAGCAAAACGAGGATAATGGAATTTAGTCGAATTAAGTCGGGTGATGCTGAGGGAATTAGATTAGGAAATAAGACACTTAAAGTAGTAAATGAGTTTTGCTATTTGGGGAGCAAAATAACTGATGATGGTCGAAGTAGAGAGGATATAAAATGTAGACTGGCAACGGCAAGGAAATTGTTTCTGAAGAAGAGAAATTTGTTAACATCAAGTATAGATTTAAGCGTCAGGAAGTCGTTTCTGAAAGTATTTGTATGGAGTGTAGCCACGTATGGAAGTGAAACGTGGATGATAAATAGTTTAGACAAGAAGAGAACAGAAGCTTTCGAAATGTGGTGCTACAGAAGAATGCTGAAGATTAGATGGGTAGATAACACAACTAATGAGGAGGTATTGAATAGAATTGGGAAGAAGAGGAGTTTGTGGCACAACGTGACAAGAAGAAGGGACCGGTTGGTAGGGCATGTTCTGAGGCATCAAGGGATCACAAATTTAGCATTGGAGGGCAGCGTGGAGAGTATAAATCGTAGAGGGAGACCAAGAGATGAATACACTGAGCAGATTCAGAAGGATGTAGGTTGCAGTAAGTACTGGGAGATGAAGAATCTCGCAGAGGATAGAGTAGCATGGAGAGCTGCATCAAACCAGTGTCAGGACTGAAGACCACAACAACAACATGGCGGTAAGAGTATGTGTACAGGGTTTTTGAGAGGCCTTCGAGCGAAATGCCTGCCTGCGCCCTTGCAGGATGTCGTGACGGGAGAGCCTGGAGCGCACAGTGCCCATTAGCCGGTGAAGCATTAAGCAGCCGCAGCAGAGAATGCGCCGGATGGCCGGTCACGCTACAGTATCCGGCTGGTGTTCTATATAGGGCCGCGAGTAGCCGCACAAGGCGCGCCGGACGTCCGGCGGCTCGCCGGCACTCGTGCGCTCGTTGCAAAAGACCGTGCCGCCGAGGACAGCTGCCCTGCTATGTGGCCGCCGCCACAGAGACTGGGGCTCTCGCGTCCCAGTCCTGCAGTCCTGCCCCCGGCACAGTCGCCACCGGTGCGGCCAGGCACGGCCGGCTTAAAGTGTGATTCTTTGTAACCGGTGTTGCTTCTCCGTCCCAACGGTCCGTTTCCTACCTACGTAGGAGTCTGGTCTCCGAATACAAAACTACGATGGTGTAGGAAAACAGCGCCCGGTGAAATTCGCGCCCGTACAAAGCTCTGCGAAATTTGCGGCCAGTATCCCTGGAAACCACCTGCTTACTAAGTCACGGCCCAACTGCACCCCTACAGTCCCCGTTCACCGGAAAAGCTCCGTGTATCCGCAGTGAGGTACTGTGCCGCCCCATCTGAACCGCTCGGCGCCGCTATCCAAATGACCAGCATCGTAAAAACCCTGTTGCCGGAACAGGAGGGCAGCCAGTGGTCGACATAACGTTCTACGACGTGTCCTTATACACGCGCTCCAGTCACGTTAATGTGACCACCGCGTACGTTCGACATCAACGTGCACAATCACTTACACACGGCTGGTGGCAGCATTAGTAGTGCAGGGTATACACTACTATTTGTGGAAATTGCAACACCAAGAAGGATTGGATTGGGTTGTTTGGGTAAGGAGACCAGACAGCGACGTCATCGGTCTCATCGGATTAGGGAAGGACGGGGAAGGAAGTCGGCCGTGCCCTTTGAAAGGAACCATCCCGGCATTTGCCTGGAGCGATTTAGGGAAATCACGGAAAACCTAAGTCAGCTGTAGGACGCGGGATTGAACCGTCGTCCTCCCGAATGCTAGACCAAGAAGGAAACGCATGAATTCAATTAATTTAATGCCACAAGTTAGGTACATGACAAGTAGCAAATAATTACCTTTTCAGATCTGTACATGTCCTCTGAGCCCTACTATTCAGTATGTCGTGTGGCCACCACGCGCTGCAATTAGAGCTGCTATATGCCGTGGCATTGAATCAATATGGTTCTGAATACGTTCCTGAGGGATTTCCCTCCACGTAGTTTGTAACCGAGCCCACAAATCCGTGGCACGAGTTACTGGAGGACCGTGACGCACCAGGTGCCGACCAACCGTATCCCAGACATGTTCGATAGGCAACACGTCCGGCGAACGTGCAGGCCAGGGAGGCAATGGTACCCGTTGCTCTTCGAAGGCCTGTACATTCTTCGCAATATGTGGCCGGGCATTGTCCTGTTGAAATGTGGCCTGTGGAGATGCCTCAAGCAGGAGGAGTACCTCAGGCCCCACAACCTCCGTCAGGTACCGGTTGCTATTCAAAGTACCCGAAATACGTACGAGGCGAGATCTGTTGTTGTAACCAATGGCGCCCCAAACCATCACACCTGGTGTTTGTCTGCTATGCCGCTCCACAATGCAGCCCTCCAGGTTGCGATCACCACGGTACCGCCGGACACGTATGCGGCCATCACTGTAGGACACGTTGAAGCGACACTCATCCAAAAAGATTACATGTTGCCCCTCGGCACCCCAGTGACGGTGTTCACGTGACCGTTGCAGTCGGAGGAGCTTGTGGCTTCTGAACAACGGAAGCCGACGTAATGCCATTCGATCAACCAGGCCAACCTGTAGCAGACGGCGACAAACCGTCGATGCGGACAAGTTCACACCTGTTGCAGAGCTCCAGCGACGAGCCAACACTGTGGATGACGCTGTACGGTCCGTAATGGCCATGTGGACAAGATGACGGTCATCCCGTGCTGTGGTCATGTTCCGTGGTCCAGTTCCCGCTCGTCGCTGCCTACGTCCTTCCTCTATCCATTGCTTCCACACACGCTTCACTGTCGTAGCAGTATGCTCTGTGCGAGCCGAAATGTCACGGTATGACAACCCCGTTTCCCGGAGACCGATCATTCTGCCCCGTTCGAATCCGCTCAGATGCCGATATGGCTCCCTTTGACGTCGATAAGGCATACTGACACTGTATTGTTTCCACCTTGTGTGACAGCTCTGCACCGACTACACTAGGCGCAACACCGACCCTGTCGGACCGACATGAGAGGGCTCTGCTCGGCCTACATGTACCCCATCTCGCTGCAAAACGTATCATGTACTCCTTGCACACTCGTCGCTACTTCCACCAAGTGTGGCGCTATTCGGGTAATTCCTTCTCGGTGTTGCACTTTTCACAAACGGCACCAAACAGAGCAGTCGTTGTCGCAATGCGTAAACAGAGGAATTTATCAGACGTCCAAAATGTCATGATCACGGACCATAGATGGCAGCGATGAACAACGATTACAGAGATGTATACAGGCGAATAGAAGTGCAAGTGTTGATCAACTCACCGGCCAGATGAACCAAGGGACTACCAGCAGTGTCTCCACAACTACCGTTCAGCGAACGTTGCTGTTTGTGAGCTTCTGCAGTAGGCGCCTGGCTCACGCACCCATGTTGACAGCAGTTGATCGGCGACGAAAGCTGGAATTTCATACGCCAGTACCACAACTGGACATCCACTGTGTGGCGACAGGTGGCCTATCCAGATGAATCACGTTTTACGCACTGTCAGATAGATGCCTATTGACGTGCACGGCGTGAAACGTCTGAAAGCAAACACCCTGCAACAATCGTCGATGCGGTCCAGGCTAGAGGGCACTCCCTGGGTGACATCGTTATCCTGTAAGGTAAAATGGATCAACACAAGTATGTATCTATCCTTGAGGACCATGTCCATCACATGTAGATTGTTCTTCATTGATACGACGGTATCTACTATCAATACAATGTAGCATGTCACACAGCTCGCAGTGTACGTGTGTGGTTCGAAGAGCACCAGGATGGGTTTACCGTACTCCCCTGTGCGCCAGACTCCCCGGATTTAAATCCAGTCGAAAATCTGTGTGACGACCTCGTTCGGGCTGTTCGCGTCATGGATCGTCATCCAAGACACGTGACGCAGCTGCCATCGGCACTGGAGTCGACATGGGTCCACATCTCTCTCTCGGTACCTTTCAGAACCTCACTGACCCTCTTCCTGCACGTCTCACAACGATCCCCCGTTGATCACATTGATTTGCCAAGAAAGCGTAGACCCATATTGCATTGTTCCTAGTTTGAAGAAAGTAACTGTTCTCGAAACAGATACCGTTGATAACCGTGCAGCTTCTCTAGAATAAATGATAATGAATTGAAACGCTCACCTTTCGACAGGTGTTGTTGATATACCTCGATGGGGACAGCTGAAAATGTGTGCCCCGAGCGGGACTCGAACTCGGTTAAAAAAAAAGAAAATGGCTTTGAGCACTATGGGACTTAACTTCTGAGGTCATCAGTCCCCTAGAACGTAGAACTACTTAAACCTAACTAACCTAAGGACATCACACACATCCATGTCCGAGGCAGGATTCGAACCTGCGACCGTAGCAGTCGCGCGGCTCCAGACTGTAGCGCCTAGAACCGCTCGGCCACCCCGGTCGGCTACTCGAACTCGGGATCTCCTGCTTACATGGCAGACGCTCTATCCATCTGAGCCTTAGCTGGTGCGAGTAATGAGTCGATGGGCAAATATCCATTAGGAACATTACGTATTAGATTGTGGACAGTTGGGAATGTGGGTCTCACGAGAAGCTTGCAAGGGATAAGTCCCTGCAGTCGCGCTATTCATCTGTGTCCTCGGTGACTCAAATGGACAGCCGACACGGTAGCTCAGCGTGTTCGGTCAGAGAGCTGTTTGGCCTCTGTAATAAAAAAAAAAAAAAAAAAAAAAAAAAAACTGAGTCCAAGATCAACCAACGAACTTGACCGGTTGTCATGTGACGTCCGCAACGACCAAACACAACGATCAACAACGAAAAAAATGAAAAAAAGATGGATAGAGTGTCTTCCATGTAAACAGGGGATCCCGGGTTCTAGTCCCGGTAGGGACACACATTTTGTCGGCCGCGGTGGTCTAGCGGTTCTGGCGCTGCATTCCGGAACCGCGGGACTGCTACGGTCGCAGGTTCGAATCCTGCCTCGGGCATGGGTGTGTGTGATGTCCTTAGGTTAGTTAGGTTTACGTAGTTCTAAGTTATAGGGGACTTATGACCTAAGATGTTGAGTCCCATAGTGCTCAGAGCCATTTGAACCATTTGAACACACATTTTCACCTGTCCCCATCGAGATATATCAAAAACACCTGTCGACGGCTGAGGGTTTCAATTAATTATCATTGTTTCTAATTGTTTTAATGTTTAAAGTCTGCTTTTTCTTCTTTTTCTTCTTCTGCAGAAATGCCGTGTTCATGTACCGCTGCAGTTGTTTTCTTCTTCCGTCCTAATTTGAAAGTTTATGTTATGCTTTGTCAGCTTAAAACTTTTGTTCACACGTAATTTATGGTATGATGTATCCTCTATCCATTTATAGAATATCTTACTTATAATGCATATTTAGCTTCCACATGGTAATAATGACAATGATATGCAGAATTATTATAATAGAGGAAACTGTTTTCGTATTTTGAAATGACATGTAGAGGGCATATGCGTGTAGCACTAGGCGGGGGAGAGAACCTATTTACTCTATAGTATATGGTTCGTATATATGTGCATAATCATGGCCTGTTATTTGTATGACAACGCACGTTTATTATGAAGTATACTTTCTCAACTAGACGAGAAAAAATTTTAAAATTCCCTGTCTAGAATTTGGTTTTTTGTTTTCCATTACAGCTTCTATCGTATCTTCTAAATGTCAAATACGTACGTAGATAAATAAATACCACCATAGCAAGCTGGGTTTGTAGGTGATAAACACGAGAGCAGATTCTCGGTGGCAGACAGCTAACTGAAAAATGTAGAGAATTCTTTACCCCTTAAATTCTGTGTTTCTAAGACGACAGCAAGCCTTTCAAATGATTGCGATGGACAGAACTGTTGAATGTGCTAGCGGAATGGACGTTCCTGATCAACTTATTACCGTTATCAGAAATCTATACGCTGATAGCAGACCAATAATCAGGCTAGATAAGACTATTTCAAGACCTTTTGAATCATGTAAAGGAATTAGATAGGGGTGCTTTATATCGGCAGCTCTATTTAACATCTATGGAGAATATACTACGAGAAAAGATCTTCATGGCTTGATTCGCTGGATCTGAATTGCAGGGCGAAGAATCAGTAAATTAAAAGTTGCTGTTGAAACCAAGCTGTGGCTGAATCACAACTCGTAGTGGAGGAACTGTTGGGTAAATTTAAGAGAGAAAGCAGTTAATAAGAAAAACACCATGATTATGATGATTGACAGAGGAGAGTTGCTGCCAGCTACTGGTGCACTTTCAGGATATGGAATGGTTTGTCGTTCTGTGAACCTGGGCTCAGTGGTTCAGAAAGAGGATGGGTCTACACAGAAAATACGGCATAGAATTGTTCTGGAAAAGGATGCTGCTTCGATCCTAACAGTGGTTTGGGAAGACCGAGCTCAGACATACTAAATTGAGAGAGCTGAAACCTCTGGTTTTTCCAGTTTTCCTTCATGGATCTTAAACGGGGACAAGGTGAATAACACCTTAGACCATTGCTGCACGCTCCAGTTTTTACGTTGCTGTAGCCACTGAAATCTTTTTACCTTGTTTTGTTAGCGTTATAAAGGTTTTTTGGGCGCTATGCACACCTTAAAACCTTGTTCACGAAGATGGTGTTACACCATTGAGACAGATGGTTGCTGCTCGCTTACTACTCACTTCCTCGTAAATTCCAGGCGGTGTAGGAGTCCTCTGACAGTTAAACTGTCCACATATGAACTGACCTTCCCTGTGTGATGTGCCTCGTAAGTCTTCGAGATCAAGAAATACTTTTATTGGCACCAGTTTTCTTGAAGCGCAGCAATGTATACACCACTCTGGATTGGGGTACGTCAACTTTTGTTGCTACTGTCCTGCTAGAATAGCCTTACTGATGCAGCGCTACAATAACAGCATATTATTTAATTCCAATCTCCCACTTCTGTTTCCTTAGGGAGTAATATGGTATGAATCTGATCAGGTATACAAACATACCGCGAGATGCACACAGTGTACTGCTAAATAGTGTGAAATGATTGTTGTAGCTGGAGGAATGAGGCCTATTCGACTGGAACCGTCTGAAGTAAAGGCACGTCGGTGTTACTGCGAATACTCATAAGCGCCCCTCTCAGTGAACAACCAATCAAATACATAATAGAGGCGCTTAGTCTCTATGTGTGTGACAACGGGGACATGATAGAACATTCGAATCGAAATCCACATTTTAGCCGCAGATCCACCATTTAGGACGTGATCGAAAACTTTTGACCGGTAACGACCTACATGAAACTGCAGTTGGGAGAGAAAATTCTAAGCCTCTGTTTTACACATTGACGTCAATCGAAAGTAAAGAAGAATGTCGATCATTTGCTAAAGCAATTAAATGTCCACTACTGTTGTCATTTCTTGGGGACACAAAAATCATTAAGTCCTCGAAATTTGAATTGATGTATTATGGTGTGATAACTGCTCACGTAGACAAATATAATTTATAGCCCTTATATTGTGGGGTGCACAAATAATCATCTCCTAGACGTTTCTTTCAGCATGTGAAAATGCTAAAAGCTCCGCTTATAGTATCCCTTTATAAAATTTGTGTCAACAGTGCATCATAGTTTGGGAACAATACCGTTACCTATCAACGTTATTATAGAAGGAAATACTGTGTACAGAATACCTGAGTTAACTTAAGTTCGACTAAGGAAAGTGTGAAGTTACGGATATCAAAATATTTCATGTCCCAACTAAGAAAATGAAACGTTTCGCAGATAGCAGAAGTGTGTTTAAATGCGTATTATACACGCAAATGCGTTCCATTTCATAATGCTTATCACGAATATAGTCTACGATGCGTGGCATGTAACTTAAGAAAGACGCATTACGTAACTGTGTATCGTGCTACCGCCTTTGTGAATGAATGTCGAGATGCTGCCGCAAACCAGACGCGCTTATCGTTGTATCCATTCACTGCTCACATGGCTGCGTCTAGATGAAAAGTTTCGAAGTCCTTGGAATGCTACTCATACCTTTGAAATGAACTAGCTTTTAATATCATATGATTTTAAGTCACATGACTGAAAGGCCGGCCTGCAGTACTCATTTATTAGAACTTACCCTTTAAGCAAAGTAGCTGATGGTGGCTGAAGTAGAGAGGATATAAAATGTAGACTGGCAATGGCTAGAAAAGCGTTTCTGAAGAAGGGAAGTTTATTAACATTAAGCACAGGTTAAAGTGTCAGGAAGTCTTTTCTGAAAGTGTTTGTACGAAGTGTAGCCATGTATGGAAGTGAAACATGGACGATAGACAGTTTAGACAAGAAGAGAATAGAAGCTTTGGAGATGTGGTGCTACAAAAGAACGCCGAAGATAAGATGAGCACATCACGTAACTAATGAGGAAGTACTGAACAGAATTGGAGAGCAAAAGAATTTGTGGCACGAGCTGACTAGAAGAAGGGATAGATCGGTAGGACACATTCTGAGGCATCAAGGGATCACAAATTTAGTGCTGGAGAGAATCATGGGAGATAAAAATCGTAGAGGGAGACCAAAAGATGAATACAGCAAGCGGCTTCAGAAGGATGTAGTTTGCAATACTTACTCCCAGATGGAGAGGCTTGCACGACATAGAGGAGCATGGAGCATCAAACCAGCCTTCGGGCTCATGACCACCACAACAACATCCGCTAAATCTCACAAGGATTGCGATGTGTATCTTGTACCAAGCAAACCATAAAACCTCTCCGTATAACCAATGATCGTTTCTCTGTAGAGTTCATTTGTTCTCTCTATATTAACTTTTGGATGACTGGGGGTACTTTTAGAATGACATTTATGTTAAATTCACGTATACAATTTTTTCTTGGTTATGTTCAAATTCTGAAGATGGCAGGGGTCAAATACAGGAAGCGAAAGACAATTTTAATTTGTACAGAAACCATATGGCAGTCGTAAAATTCTAGGGGCATGAAAAGGAAGCAGTGATTGACAGAGGACTGAGGCAGGGTTGTAGCCTAACGCCGATGTTATTAAATCTATATATTGAGCAAGCAGTAAAGGAAACAAAAGAAAAATCTGGTGCAGGAATTAAAATCCATCGAGAAGAAGTAAAAACTTTGAGGTTTGACGACGACATTATAATTCTGTCAGAGACATCAAATGACCAGGAAGAGCAGCTGAACGAAATGGGCAGTGTCTTGAAAGGAGGATATAAGATGAACATCAACAAAAGCAAAACGAGGATAATGGAATGTAGTCGAATTAAATCAGATGATGATGTGGGTATTAGATTAGGAAATGAGACACTTAAAGTAGTAAATGAGTTTTGCTATTTGGGCAGCAAAATAACTGACGATGGTCGGAGTAGAGAAGATATAAAATGTAGACTGGCTACGGCAAGGAAAGAATTTCTAAAGAAGAGAAATTTGTTAACATTGAGTATAGATTTAAGTGTCAGCAAGTCTTTTACGAAAGTACTTGTGTGGAGTATAGCCATGTATGGAAGTGAAACATGGACAAGAAGAGAATAGAAGCTTTCGAAATGTGTCCCTATAGAAGAATGCTGATGATTAGATGGGTAGATCACGTAACTAATGAGGAGGTACTAAATAGAACTGGGGAGGAGAGAAATTTGTGGCACAACCTGACTAGAAGAAGAGATCGGTTTGTAGGCCACGTTCTGGGGCAGCAAGGAACCACCAATTTAGTACTGGAGGGAAGCGTGGAGGGTAAAAATCGCAGAGAAAGACCAAGAGATGAATACGCTAAGCAGATTCAGAAGGAAGTAGGCTGCAATAGTTATTCTGAGATGTAGAAGCTTGCACAGGATAGAGTAGCATGGAACGCTGCATCGAACCAGTCTCTGAACTGAAGACCCACATCAGCAACAACATTGTTACATAAAAAAAGAAAAGAAAGCTGTGAGTATTTTCGTTTTACGACGGACTGTAACTATGACAACCAATGCTTACGATATTATGCAGTATTTTTGTGTAGTATGTTATACAGTGATCATATCACTTCCAATGTTTTTATTTGTAACTTTTTGTTTCATAATTTCATCAATTTGGTTGTGACTAATTGATAACATTATAAGTCTGTCAGAGTCAGCACTGGAGTTGGAAGAGCAGTTGAACAGAATGAACAGTGTCTTGGAAAGAGAATACAGGATAAACATCAACAAAATCAATACAAGGATAACGGAAAGTAGTCAAATTAAATTAGGTGATGTTGAGGGAATTAAATTAGGAAACGGTACACTAAAATTAGTAGATTGGTTTTGCTGTTTGGGCAACAAAATAACTTGCGATGGCCGAAGTAGGGAGGATATAAAATATAAAGCATCTGTAGCAAGAAAAGTGTTTCTAAAGAAGAGAAATTTGTTAATATCGCGTATGGATTTAAATGTTAGGAAATATTTTCTGAAGTTATTTGTCTGGGCTGTGGCTTTGTATGGAAGTGGAACGAGGACGATAAACAGGTCATACAGGTAGAGAATAAAAGCTTTTGAAATGTGGTGCTACCGTGAAACAATGAAGTGTAGACGGGTTACTGTGTAAATATTGAAGGGGTACTGAACAGAATTGGCGACTCAAGAAATTTGTAGCACAGTTTGAGTAAAAGAGAGGATCGGTTGATGGTACACATTCTGAGGGATCAAGGCATCACAGATTTAGTTCTGGAATGAGGTGTGGGAGGTAAAAATTGTAGAGGGAGACCAACAGATGAATACAGCAAGCAGATTCAGACGAATGTAGGTTGCAGTATTTATTCGGAGATGAAGAGGCGTACGCAGGATAGAGCAGCGTGGAGAGCTGCATCTAGCCAGTCTTCGGAGTGAAGACCACAACAACAGCCAGTTCATTGTTCAAAGACTTGGTGACTAGTGACTCCCTTAAGTAATTCTTCATGCAAGTGTCGGATTTCCTTCTCTCTATCTCTTTTTTTTATTTAATTTATTTTTTTTATTTTTTTAGTTATGAGCTATTCGTCTTGTTTAATGCAGATATCCATCCCTCCCTAATTGTGCTGATCTTTTAATTTCTACACAACTATTACGTCCAACATCTTCTATAATAAGACCTTGAATTTTTAAAATTTTTGCAGATAATTTCTCAAAAACGGATGTTCGGGAATCAATCTGTAATGCTGACACAGAAAATTATTTTAATTTCTTTCTATTATGTCAAAATTTTTCACATTACAAGATCTTACAGTTTACACACTTAAGTAACTGCAACACGCCGGCCGGTGTGGCCGAGCGGTTCTAGGCGCTTCAGTCTGGATCCGCACGACCGCTACTGTCACAGGTTCGAATCCTGCCTCGGGCATGGATGTGTGTGATGTCCCTAGGTTAGTTAGGTTTAAGTAGTTCCAAGTTCTAGGGGACTGATGACCTCAGATATTAAGTCCCATAGTGCCTAGAGCCATTTGAACCATTTTTGAAATGCAACACAAATATAAAAATAAATTATCAATCAAGATCTTTGTTTTTATAATTACTGTTTTATATTTTTAGGTATATGCTAAAAATCTTTCATTAGGAACATAATGCGTACTCTGTTTCATTTAATTTTCAAGTTTAATCTTTTTTTATTTCCTCGCAAAAAGTTCATCTTTACCGTCTCTCTTCAACATACACCATTCTTTAATTCCGCCTTCCTTGGTACCTCTTCTTCATCTTGTTAGTCTCCTGACGGAAGCGTTTTTCCACGCTCCTCAGTATAATCACCTAGATTTTCAGGAAAGTAGTCAGTGAGTGTAGGAGATGAACTTTTACACTCACATTACAGTCCAACTTATTGAAATTGTTCGACATGATTTCGGCGATGTTCTTGAAAACTTGATGTTTTTATTCTCTATAAAGTTTTTAGCAACAGAGCTGAAGGCAGTCCATGCCTATTTTTCTGTAAATTTTATTTCTTTCTCGGATCTGTGGTCCTTCACAAATTTGAGGACCAACAAAAAATAACATTTTTCAATTTTTCTTGACTAATGAAGTGAAATTACAAAGAAATGTTCTTAAAGTAGGATCTAATTTGTGGAAAGGCCATTCCAAATGGCTTCATTAAATCTAGTTTTATACACTGTGATGGAAGCAATATTTTGTTGTGACCTTCAAGCAGTTCATGTTAAGTGTTTTTAGCCTCAGGCTCAAAACGTCTCCGATTTGGGAAAACATTACACTCTGTTACTCGTATTAAGGGCAGGGCATTTTCATGTATCCAGCATGCTATTCTAACAAAATTCCTGCATTACTCGTCATTTAGTTTGAGGCTCTAGCGGTAACAGTGTTTACAGACAGAATTACTGGGTTTCCCGTCCACCTATAAGTCAAACAACTATGTTTTCTTTTTTAATATGCCTTAACATGTTGTAGAACCTTCATGGCATCGTCAGTGGATAGTTTCATTTAGCTGGGTAAAATGTAAACAAATTTTAATCATTAATTACTCTAGCGAAATTAGGTTTAACGTAGTTTTTGTCTGTTGTTTCTTTGTTGGTGGATTGCGTAGGACCTTAACTACATTACTGTATGTTGGTAACTTGTCATCTACAATTAACTGATGTCACCCTGACTTTAGCTTTAACTAATTTATTTCGCCATAAACACAATTTTGCTGCACGAAATCATTTCGTGACTCTATGCTGCGATTACTTAGAGATCGGATATTTCGAAACTATCTGTAAGTAACTGCAAAAATAGTCGCAAAATATTTTTGGGTAAAAAGTTTTATTTATAGGTTAAGTAATTTGCAAAGTCTACAACCAAAGTCGTAGTAACATCAGTGAATTGTAGATCACAAATTACGAACATACTGTGACATAAAAAGGGCGCTACACAATTCAACAACCCATCAATGTAGAAAACTTTAAGGTGATAACAACAGACAAAAAACTGTTTTAGACCTAATTTTGCTATATTAATTATTATTTAAAACATGTTTACATTTCACAGATCTAAATAAAAGTACACACTGCGATGGACAGCTTTTTCGTAATGGGGGACCTGAAACGCAGAAAAATTTCAATAACTACAAACAAAATAAACTTTGTTCCACTATCATAAAAATAAAACAAAATATCTCTTTATAGAAAGGAAACAAGATGACATTATAATAGATGGGAATACTATTGAGGCATTTCAGAATTATTGATATGAGGGAGTTTTAATCTAAGATTAGGATTCTGGTAAACAAGAAGACAACACAATCTACATAAGCAATTAAAAAGCCGAACTCCATCCACTGGCCACATAAAATTACGAAAAAGCAAACTAAGGTTATATGAATCAATAATACAAAACATTTGTTTATATGAAATGGAGACCTGGGAAATTACGTAAGAGACAGAGCAAGACTTGAAGCCATAGTTACGGATTTTTTGAGAAGAAGTTTTAGAGTATCAAAGCGAGAGCAGATTCCCAATAAAGAAATCAGGAAGCAAATGAAAACTCCCATTTACATCACCGAACAGGTGGTAAAAAGGCATGTAAAACAGGATGGGTATGTGATCAGATTATCAGATGAAACCACTACGCTGGCGATCTCCATACTAGCAAACTATAAAAAAAACTAGTGTCACATTTGGGAAATTTCACCATGTTGTAAAATTTCTAGTACTAGTACCTTGAACAGAAAAAACAGAAGTGGCTTATCCATCATATCCAATGATGATATTTATTTGTGCAAAGTGAAACAGAAACTATCAGACAAATGTCCATTTTTAATACGAGAAACACTTTTAAAAAACTGGTTATCTCAGTTTTGAAGGGCATAGGAATGATGTCTTCCTTCAGCTGGATAAACTTGTTTCAAACAGTCTTGCCCTTCATAATCACACTCATCAACTGAAAAAGAAGCTGTACTCGTAGAGTATTGTAAAATAAGGCTACATATTGAAGCGATGCACTCTATTGTCATTTTGTGATTGTTTTGAAAATACAATTACTGACGCATGTGGTGACAGCTGCAGCTAAACTTTAGTTTTTGTGTTTGTTTGTTTGAAATAAATTAATGAATTTGAGTCCCATTCTGTAGACCTCCGCTATAGTTGTACTAAAATCTGTTGCTGACAAGTGAGAAATTAATGCCTTATATTTGTTTCAGTGTGTAATTCGGAATAACAGTTTCCAAATTTCTGTGCCTTAAAACTGTGTTATCATTTTAATTTTTGAGATGATCGCACAGTTTTTTTTCTTTCCCCTCATACAGAGTTTCCACTGCAGCAAGAATTGGATTAAATCAAGTTGATTCTACAAGATCTGTGTTAAGTGACACAGTAATGTACTTCCACAGTACAAGGATAGAAGATATGCAAAAGTGCTGTTTTTCTGTTATGAATTAAGTGCTTGTATTGCAACCATCAGTATTTTCATTTTTATTTTGTGTTAACTGCTGATCTGAGTATTCTGTTCAACTTTTTGACACCAGGTGAGAATGTGGAAATGTTGGCATCAGAAATGTAATCCCCCCCTGACCCTTTACCAGCTAAAGCTGCAATCTTAAAACACATAATATAGTCTATTGCAGATCCTAAGGAAGTTATAAAACTGATAATGATCCTGTTAAAAAATGCTGTTTATTTTATTCTTCCGAGAGAGCAGTTCACCTATGAGAAGTACACAATAATATTAAGACAGACACAGTGGTATTAAGCTTGATTAATGTTTGTATACAATGTTTACAGTGTACATTGCTGTCCAGGTAAATGTTTTTTTGCTGGGTGGGAGGGGGGGGGGGTTGGGCACTGATGTTGACATATTTTGATTCTGCTCTAAATGAATCCTCCGGGGCAGGGCAGTTTAAATAAACAAAGTATGTGGGCATGTGTAGTACACAGTGGGCAGCAAGATTATTGTGTAAAGCAGATAACCACAAATAGCGCAGAATGCTTTTTAAGGCTCTTGGTATTCTGACTCCCCAATACTAGTACTCCTTAATAGTTTTTATAACTGACAACAGAAACAAGTTTCTGCTGGATTGTGATGTACTTAACACAGTACAAGGAATCAAAATCATTTTCATGTGCACTCTGCATTCTTGCCCAGTGTTCCAAGAGGAGTAATGGATTCTGCTGCAAACGTTTGATATTCAGCAAGATCCCATCTAACATAAAGCAAGAAATAGGGACTTTCTATAAACTCAAAGGAAAACTATATTCAAATTAACCACTCTTTTTAGTTCTTGAAAATATAGATTCAATAATTAAAAAGTTCTGTTGGTATTTGGTAGGTACGAATGTATGTTGTCAACTTGTATGTTAAATATTAATGTACTACAAGCAAGACTTTTTCTTTGTACTTCAATTAATTAGCTACATTATGTATGAATATAACTATGCAGTACAGAGGTAAGCACATTAATGTTCATTCAGATTGTCTACAATTTGCTTGATTTTACTTCAGATTTTGACTCATCCCACATAGTTCCCCATCTACAGTGTAATTTCGTTACAGATCAGATTTTGTGTTTTGTATTAACAGCACAATTAATGTCCTTCATATATGCCCAGAGAAGTCTTCTTTTGACCCTACACACTTCACAAACGGATGAAAATCTCAGTTGTGAAGGCGAACTGTTTCACTATTTCAAAATCCTTGTAGAGCTATTTCCATGAGTTGAAAGTTGGGATAGATTTGGTCCATGGATGTCAAAATTTATGGGTGACTAAGGTTCTTGAGACGACATATTGTTAATATGTAGTTCACTACACAAGTATAATCAACGTAATGTGATATATTACACTTCCGTTCTTAATGTCGTTTCGGTATCTGTACTGGATTAAGCAAGAGTCAGAAAATTATCTGCTTATTTTGTGTAAATACCTGATGTTATGCACATAAGCGAATTTTCTTTCTTACAAGGCATGCTAAAACATCTCACACATATTCTTATGGAATCGTTAGAAAAGAAATGCTGCGTGCGAAATTGTTATTTTGTCTTCCAATCCTGTGGAAGCGGTGAACTACTAGAATTCACAGTGCAAAATAAATAAATAAATAAATAAAAATAAAATAAAATTATTCACCAAATAAGAATTATTCTGGCGCTTGTTAAAAATAGCTCTCAATGCGTTTCAACCTGTTCACATGTATAAACGATAACCGTTGTTTTATTACCAGGAATTTCGGAGAAACTAGGTTAACTGCACTACTACATGTGTAACAGTAGTGCTACAGTTCGTTCAGTTGCCAAAATGAATGCCTAAATTTAGCTGTAAATGAGAAAAACTGTAACTGTCAGCTCACTTCACACAGCACATAATGACAGGAACTCGGCTTTCTGCCGCGAGTCACGTGACTTAGATGTTGGTTTCAAGCCTTAACACGGGAGAGATTGTGACATGCGTGATCAATGTTATATATGGTCTATGGTATTTAGTGGTTGATCACAGTCTAACTTAGCAGTTGCGACACTCCGTCTGTTTTTTGTTATCTGCTGCGATAACAGTATTCCAAGCGGGCAGCAAGCGACGCTTCTGAATGCAATATCACATGGGTGTGAATGATATCGTTTATATTGATTCGTAGAATAGTTTATGCAATAGGGAGCGTATTTAATGCAACAAAAATCTACAATAACTAAACATTGACAGCCCATTAGCCATTTCTTAGTTTCCTAAGATGCATGGGAGGGATGAAACGGCACCTTACAAACAGTTATTTCCGATTCTCCTGTAACGTAGAGGTATGTACTAAACAACGTCATAACAAAAAATTGCTAGTAAACGCTAGAAGATCTGAAGCATTGCAAGATGTCGTGTATCTAACCAACAACGCGAAGTTTTGTTCGCTAAACTTTCATACAAATCAGTGAACGTAGGATACCTATATGGAATATAATACCTACATTCTTTAACGTCCAAAATAGGCCACCACAACTGTAGCTGAAAGGAAACCGATAATAAAAAGAGAAAGAAAATAAAGCTGTTTCCCAACACAGAAGAAACCAATTCCAAAATAGTTGCTACGACTGAACCACAAACGGCAAGAACCTTCAACATATCCGCTTTTGAAGTAAAAGTAATTGTTGTTGTGGTCTTCAGTCCTGAGACTGGTTTGATGCAAAAGTAATTACATTTACAAAAATATTCATCTAGTAGAAAGTCAAGTGAAGCATTGAGAATGGGCGAATCATTAGATTTTCACCTGTCATGGAAAGTTAATATCATAATAAGAACAGATAACAATAGAAAAATATGATAAAATATTTATTTATATTCTTTTGCTTTCAGTGGAGTAAGCTGCTGTTATGCAGATACTCGAAAGTATTAGTATTTCTTCCTGAGTAAGTTGTGGTTTATGTTACTGAATCAATGAGATTAGACTGTTCTTACATTTATTTCACGATGGTTTATGCCACTTAGTAATTTACTAACGAATGGAACACAAAACGTAACAAATATTGTCCTTAAGACGCAGGTATATGTCTGCTTTCTCACTGCTTGGAGCGCTAGTGTTGCTCCAGGTGTCAAACGGAAACCAGTTTCGCGCCATGGAGTGTCGCGACTTTGTGTATTTAATGATAGATAAAATATTTCGTACGTAGTTTTGACAAACTCAATATACGTAGTATTTACTGTCATCTTATTCGTGTAAGTACCAGACGGAGAAACCAGAAATAATGTGTATCGAAAAGCAGTTCAATAAACAGATTACGAGTATAAAATCAGACACTTTATTTCTTCCCTTGGCATTGCAACTCACGCCGGATACAGCTAGTACACAATAAAAAAGAATTTGCAAGACGGTCATTGTTATATCTTAGGACAATATGCGTAATCTTTGCAGAATGTGGTTGTTTGAATATGCGTCATATACAGCTGGTCAATGCGTTGCTGCAGTAGCGAACTGGTCGCTTATCGCAGGCAGTTAAAGGGACAGTTAAAGGGACATTCACGCTGACGGCTGGTGCTCGGCGATGGTCGAGTGGAATTCACGATAGTTGAACAGCGGCGAGAGCGGGAAGTCGATGCGCAGGCGCACGGGCGCGCTCGGGGCGACGGCAGAGCTGCCTGGCGGTGTATTCTAGTTGTGGCGTTGCCGCTGGCGCAACATTGATCTGCAGGGCTGTGCGCTCGCTAGTCACTGGTGCGCGTAGGACGGGCGCTAGTAGCGAGCTGCCAGCGGCGCATTGCCATGAAGGACCTGCCGCCGCGCGTAAGTACACAGAAAGCACTACGTCCTGTCTGTGTCGCTGATTACGTTCTCTGTTAGCTTCCTGGGACGCACGTGAGCGCTGTTGACAAGAGTGTCTTTCTGGAGTTCGCTGGCCAATTGCTGTGTTCCGCAAGTGTCAGTTTCAGTGCCCTTATCATATATTGTCTGTTTCGCTACGACCCCTTCTACGTCTAACTTTACATATACCTTTCATTATTTGGATGTGCAGCAAAAAGATTTCAGCGTGCTTTTCAAGGTGTAGCAGAAGATCAAGCCAGCTTATAAACAAAGTAATAAATTGTTGTATGTAAATCAGAAGAGTGTTTTTCCGTTTTTAGTTCTAAATCTTGACGACCAGTTGTTGAACGAAAGACATTTAGCGCATATTCTGTCTCTGTCCATTTAGGGTGTGTCCGTAGCATTGTCCTTCCACGGAAGTTTTGCAATTCGTTGGCCAACTATTGTGTTCCACAAGTGTCTAAATGCTCAGTTATGTATTGTCTCTGTTCATTACAACTCCAACCGCGTCTCCTTTATGTGTAAGTTCTTTCGTAAGAATGTGCAGTGGAAGCATTCTAAGCATAAGTTTCGAGGTGTGATACAGAAACTGCTAAATAATGAAGTCAACTTACAAGCACAAAAATTTGCGTATGTAAATAAGGAGCGCGTTTTCTCACTTTTAGTACTAAATCTTGGCCACCATTTGTAGCAATAAATACACCTAGGATACAATCAGAATCTGTCCATTTTGGGTGTGGTAGGTCGCTTTGTTCTACAACAACTTTGTAAAGCTCCAGGAGAGAAAAAGAAAATGAGTTGAAATGTGGATTCCGAGTAGGTAAACAAAGGATTTTCTTCGATCAATCTTTCCTTAGTAGCATCACATTTGACTCTTCCGAGCTAAAAGGCGGTTTTGCGCCATCCTCATAGAAAACAATCTTTTTCAGTTTGTGAGAAAACGAAAACTGCAACACATCTCAACAGCTGAATTTCCGTAAACCGTGTGTGTTATAAAATGAAAGGAACCTTATAATGTGAATGTTACTGACTCCATCTGAGGTGCGCACGAACTCGGCCATCTCGTTGGTTACTCTGAAAGCTCAAATTCGGAAGATATACCCACCCATTGATATGAATAGTTGCCTTACCCGTGGAAATTACACATTTTGAGAATGTTTCAGTCTTCTTTTCCATAATGTTTGTATACTGGGTACGTTTAAAATTATGAGTTTCTGTGATTTTACGACGCAGTTGTATATGTAAGTAATCTCAGTTTCCCTCACATAGCTAAATAGGCAGCCGATATTGTTAACACATAGCTGCAAATATGGCGACGATAATTTATTTTCTACTTCGAATGCATAGATTCGAAACTGTTTCGCTATCGGCTCACTATTGTCTTGGTGCTGTCACTTTCCTCACACTTAGGAAATCTACCGCCTCTCATCGGTTAGGTTGGCTAGACTGCACATAATCATCCACAAGTACGTTGCAGTGCAACTGCAGACCAATGTTAAACAAAAATTAAAAATTGTGTGGGATTTTCTTTCACCCGACGTCATGATACTATTCCACTAGTCATCATTCAACTGCAACGCTAACAAGAAGTACCAAGATGACTTTCAGAATAGCCCTAATTCATCTGCTGATCGAAAAATTCCTACTGCGCCCAATGTTGCTATTCTTGGTCGGAAAACTGTACTTCAAGGTTTTTTTATTTGTCTCCTAACATTACCTCTTCAACACTCTCGAGCTATTTGCAACACATACTGCTTTCGCGATTGATGATAGGTGTGTGCTACATTAAAATAGTCGTTAGCTGATGTGACGTACTCATGTCCATTGCAAAGTTGTTGCATACGAGCTCCTAGCAGAAAACTATGTAATTCTCAAATTTCAATGACCAGTTTTTGCTCTTTATCAGCTCTGATACTGTTTTCTAAAACTGCATTTATTTATCGGTGTAACCAAGACAGATGTCGGCACCTCATTCTGAGCAAAACTTGTAAAGGGCGCTGAATTTTGACACTGAAAACAATGGCAGAGTATTTACCAGAAGAAACTTTTTAGACCTGCGCCAATGAAGCTGCCTCTCTTAACAGTTGACGAAGTTAGGTTGTTAATGTGAAAGAAAGCTAAACTGATTTGCATGCTTCGCATAGTGTGGCTACTCCATCTACTGGGTCGAAAAGTCGTAGCCTTACTCACTATAGAAGGGTATTGCTTACCAGTTGTTATGCGCGTCACAAAGTGATGATATATGATAAAATAATGTGTGTTTATGAACACTCTGCATTATTAGCTTCTGTTTTTGCGCATTTACTTCGTTCTAATAGGCTTGCGTAGCACTCCTCGCATCTGTGCACTCATATCGACCGCAAGAGAGAGGGAGAGAGGGGAGAGGAAGCGGGAGGGGGTGTAGGCTGTGTGAGATTCTGCTCGTCACAGAGTCACGGTTCTAGCGGCCAGTTACGAAGCGAGCAGGTAGTGAGACACAGGCCAATTAGGAGTAAATAGCACGGGATTGTTAGTTGCGTATTTGCCTTATAATGAAGAAAAAATCTCCCAGAATCCTGGGTTTGCAACCTGGGGATTTGAACTATTTTAAATTTATATGTCCATGTCTGTGTGTGTGTTGTGAATGACGTGACGTTACTGCACTCGCACATGTACTCTAAGTATAAGAGTAGAGGGAAAGAGAAATGGTTCAAATGGCTCTGAGCACTATGGGACTTAACATCTTGGGTCATCAGTCCCCTAGAACTTAGTTTAAACCTAACTAACCTAAGAACATTCCCGAGGCAGGATTCGAACCTGCGACCTTAGCAGTCCCTCGGTTCCGGACTGCAGCGCCTAGAACCGCACGGCCACCGCGACCGGCGAGGAAAAGAGACAGAAAAAATTTTCAGTGGGTGGAGAAGTTGGACACACGTCTTACACCAGTTTCTTTGACTTTCTTGTCGAGGCTGCTCAGCCTCGGGAGTTAAATAATAGTAGCAGAATTAAAATAATAGGGAGACAAGTAGGCATACTAAAACGTAAAAAAGGAAACAAAGACAAAGTTGGGACTGGTGCTTTACAAGCAATCACCAGTTTTCGCAGCTGCAATCGCTAGGTGATTACTGAAAATATCAGTTTTCAGTGCAAAGAGACTCTTACAATAAGACAAAAGTAGATCCGTAATTCTCAAATTTGCTTCCTCCATCTTTGCTTCTCTGAAGGATGGGTTTAAAGTGATTCTCTTTTTCAGCTACGTACTGACAAGAAATTTTCATGTTCAAAAGAAGTGTGTCGTCTTGTCTTTCTATGTAGTGTGCCTATGACAGGAAGTATGATTTCAGTCGCTGTCTCTGGAGCCTTCTCTTTTTTATCACTAGGTAAAAATGTTCGTAACTGTGAAAAGAATACCAATAACTGAACGTAAGTTTCTGTCTCAATCCGGCGTCGTTTACAGCTTCTATGGGTTTACGACTCAGCACCCCAAATGACCGTATTTTGGATATTGTTGTTGACGATCCGTTTGAGGTATCTGTAATAAGTCCAACTTTTTCTTCCTTTCTAATATTGTGGTATGCAAGGCCATTATTCATTCTACTTTCTTCCTTGTACGTTTCATCTTCTATGAACCCTGTACCAGGCAAGTAAGGGTGATTTGCGGAGTAGAGTAGATGTAGATGGCTTGGTTATACGGTGTAGTATAGACATGTCACACCTTCTTCACACCAGGTACACCTTTGAATTATATCACTTATTTTGTTGTTCATTTTTTACTTCAAGCGCATTGAAGCTGTAAAGCAAATTTCACTGAACAGACAAGACTTCTTTTTTAGTGTTATTTTCAGTTCATTCGTTCCACCAAAAACCTCTAGGTAGATTCCTTCTCCGACCATTTCGATCTCCTATGTCCTCACAATAATTGCGAGTTTTAATACAAATTCTAGACGTTAGTATCATCGGTAATGTCAGCAGTGTTCTTTTCAACTTTCGCGTCCTGTACCTCATCTTCCAAAACAAGACTGTTAGTTTTTTCAATTTACGTTCAAAGAAACTTGTATTCTTCATTATGAGTAACTTGAATTTTCATAATCTGATGCCTCTGGCTGCCATTCAGTGCTATGTCTTCTGAATATTTATTCCAGGAAATTTAGTGTCATCACAAATGTAAAACACTGAACATCACTAAATTAACTCTGCTACATGTCCGAATGTGTACAGTGATAAGACAGGAATTACTCCTAACTCATAAAATCGATTAGTTTCGGCCAAGGCACCGTTTCGAAGAAGATTATAGTGTTAATGCATAACTTACTTTGAGTTACGATCGGATGTATTACTAGTGTTTCTAATAAATACTGCTGCATAAAAGAATCGACCTGTCTGTTTGTTGAATTTACGTCTGCTCATGCACCACAAAGTATTTTTGCTTGCATAGTCTATGCTTAGATGCAGTGCGTTATCAACTCAACAAACGTGCAACGTGATCCGCTTAATGTAATATTTTGAAGTACATTCATTTACTTGTACAAGTTAAGAGTTTCACTTCCGTCCCAAACTCTCTGATGGTAGTGGAGTGGTCACGTGACGTGTCAGAGACATTTATGTTTCTGTGTAAAAATATTAACGACTCCGCCATCTTTGATTTCTCGTTTCGCGCAATGTTTGTCACGACTGCTTAGCTGTTTCTGTCTTTATGTTGCAAAACATCGACGTCAAAACAATGTGGTGCGTTTGCATGTGAAAGTATTACGACAGATTTATATAAACATTCTTTCAAATGAGTTTTTATTTTCTGTTCTCTTCTGCTGGAATTCGATATGTTGGAACTGAGATAGCTGATTGAATAAGAGTTTCTCGCGTGCCCAGTTACCGAAATAAACAAGTTGTGATTGGACCAACATTCTTGAAGCACGTTGCAAATCGAAATACGCACAGCGTTTATCATTTGAGTTTAATAACGAAAGTAACGTCACCAGAATGATATTTAGGCAACAGTACACATGACATAACATTCTTTTTCGCGGAGTAGATTATAAATTTTATTTTTTATGTCTGATTTACTGTTAGTTTCAGGGTTGAAATATTTACGTGTACACCATGAAAGAAATATCTCCTATAACAAGCAATAGCCGCAGATGAATAATGTCTCGAGAAACTGTGGAAACCAGATTTTTGGTAAATGATGTACCACGTTCGGATGCGCCGTTAACTTCATAAACAAATATGCGAATTAAATTATCCAAGCAGAAAGTCGAAATATGTATAAACTTTTTTTTTCTCAAACAGCAGAAGGAACCCCAATAAGGAACCGCGCGCCTTGTCTTGAAAGATTAGTCCCGCTGAGATAATCAGTCTTCTTCGCGAATGTTTTTGCTATATTGCAGTTGAACCACATCCTGATGTTGGTGTGATCACGTCGTAATGGAATACGAAGTTCTAGTCGCTCCTATGTCTCTCTCAGCTTTTATTTTTGCTTGCTTTTCTTTTCTCGTAAAATCATTTCACTTGTTTCTTGGAATCTTCTGTCTATAGTTCAGTGTTTTAGTGTTGTAGAACTATTTAGATTAGTTTGATATTTGTGGTACCGATGCTGGAACGTAGTTATCAGTTTGGATAATTTAACACAAAATTCGTTGATCTATAAAGTGAAAATGTCTCTACGTATGCTTCTTTCTCCATTAAACCACATATGAAAGGCTAGTTTAAGTGAGAAAGTACCGCAGACTTTCGTTGACGAACCACGCTCTTCTAGTAGTGCTACAGTTAGGGGTTTATAGAAAAGTTCTGCTAGATAATGCAGCTTTCTAGCATATTTCGCTGATAGCCCCCTTCCTGCCTTTCTTAACAATTTTCTACCGACTTAATCTCCTTGTATCCAACAGCGCGTAAATTTCGTTGGGTTCACTTGTGCAATCGACGATGAAAAATTATCTCTGCTGATCCATTGTGGAATCGGGATACCGGCTTGTCAAATATTTACCAAGGAAAATCGTCAAACAGCCATATGCTGTGGGAATTTATTTTATTTAGACAACCAATTTCGGCACCTCAATAATGTCATCTGCAGGCCCCTATGCACTCTGTGTATAGACAGATACATCGACACTTGTACACTGGAGCCATTAGTATGGACGACTTAACAACAAGTCGTCGAAGTAAAAATTCTCACACTCCAAAAACGAATTCACAGAATCCGGATACTGATGGCTCCAGTATCCAAGTATCTATGTATCTGATTGTCTGTACATAGAGTGCATAGGAGCCTGATGACGGCGTTATTGAGATGCCGAAACTAGTTTTCTAAGTAAAATAACTTCCCAAAACATACGGCTGTTGGGCGATTGTCCTTGGTAAAAATAAGAAAAATAATGTGGTTTTAATTGTTTATTGTTTTGTTATGTGACTTCTCTAATCATCCGCACCACATAAACCATTTATAGGCAATTTTTTTTCTTCTCGTTGAATTTGACCGATTAACTTCCATTTCGTTTGAAGCATATTATCGTTTCGAGAAAAATGGACTCTCTCTGGCGACTGTTACGTTCTTCGCTTTTTCACACCCTGCGTCTCCAATGCGGACGTCAAATGTATCTCTGATATCCACCCGAGTGGCATGCCGTTGGACTCCGCAACATGCTAACGAAATTATTTGCAAGCTACTGTGTTCATTTTCGCAACTTGGTTAATGCTCTGAGCAAGACAAATAAGAGACAGGCTTCGCTTCGTACTTTTAAAGTATTCCAAGTTAAACAGACACAGGTAATAACTACCAACAGGTACTTTTTTCTGTAATTTTTATATGTGATCTCTTTTCCCCCCACTCTATCCCTAGGGGTAGAAAGAGTGTCTTTCTCCAACAGTATTTGTATAGAAATAATGACTGACGTGTTTCCTACATTAGCTTGAAATTACTCCACTCGTTCCTGAGTTCTATTAGGTTGGTGCATAAGTTCTTACCGGTTTTGTTTGGCATGGCGGAATTCCGGCTGATATGGGTTTAATTATCTATTGTCATTTTTTGTTTGTAGTTCCCTGTTATTATTAGAGTTTACACATTGTCATTTTGTCATTTGGAGACAGTGAATGGAGCTGTGAGCCCGAGACAATGGATAGCCAAGTGGAGAAATCGAAACATTTCCGACATATTCTTGTGTTTGTGTTCAATAGAGGGTTGACAGTTGCAGAGATAGCCACTAACATTTGTATCGTGTATGGGGACAATGCCATTGGACAGAAGACAGCATGAAATTGTTTTTCTCGTTTTAAAGAGGATCGTTCCTCGACGTTCAGGAACACCTTTGGGGTGTAATGAAGGTCGTTTGAACGCATTAATCCACGTCAGTGTACTCGAGAACTGGCGAGTATGATGAACTGTGATCATTGCAACATCGTGCGGCATTTTCATGCAATGGGGAAGGTTCAGAAATTGGGTGTGTGGGAAATGCATGCTGAAAGTCAAAATCACAAAAATCAGAGGGTGGCCATAACTGGGCCGGCCGGTATGGCCGAGCGGTTCTAGACGCTTCAATCTGGAACCGCACGACCGCTACTGTCGCAGGTTCGAATCCTGCCTCGGGCACGGATGTGTGTGATGTCCTTAGTTTGGTTAGGTTTAAGTAGTTCTAAGTTCTAGGGGACTGATGACCTCAGAAGTTAAGTCCCATAGTGCTCTGAGCCATTTTTGAGCCATAACTGGCTCGTGAGCAACACCAACCATTCCTATCCTTTAACGTTACTGGTGATGAGAAATGGTGCTTATATGCTAACGTAAGGAAAGGAAAGGAATGGCTGAGTCCAAACAAAGCAGCAGTTCCTCGTACGAAGACCTGCACATCCATAAAAGATAATGTTAAGCATCTATTGGAACAGCGACGGTGTGGTGTACTGCGAATTGCTTCTCTGAGGTGTAACCATCACAGCTGACATTTATTGTCAACAACTGAGACGTCTTCCAGGCGCAGTTCAAAAATGGTTGAAATGGCTCTGAGCACTATGGGACTCAACTGCTGTGGTCATTAGTCCCCTAGAACTTAGAACTACTTAAACCTAACTAACCTACACACATCCATGCCCGAGGCAGGATTCGAACCTGCGGCCGTAGCAGTCGCACGGTTCCGGACTGCGCGCCTAGAACCGCGAGACCACCGCGGCCGGCTCCAGGCGCAGTGCAAGAACAAATCTGCGCGAAGTGATACTACTTCACATAGCACTCGCCTGCATTCTGCTAGACTGACAAAAAACACTATACAACAGTTGGACTGGGAAGTCATTCCGCACTCACCTTATTGACGCGATCTTGCGCCCTCATATTTTCACCTTTTCCGATTTCTGTCGAACAGCCTTCAAGAAACTTCCTTTTCAGCTGAAAATGCACTCCGAACATGATTCGATGAGTTCTTTACCGCAAAATCACGTGTTTTCTACAGTCGCAAAATGGAAAAGTTCCCCAACGCTGGCAGACTGTTGTAAACAGTGAAGGAGAAATTACTGTATTACTGGTGACTAAAGTCCCTGTTATGTGTGGTTATCACTGTTAGCATTCAACCGCGATTCTTATACATATTTTAACAACGCGTTTCAAGAGACAATGCTCTCATCATGAGGTTGTAAAATGTATGTCATGAAATTAAACGGACTAAAAAGACAAAATACTATCACCAATAGTTGGGAAGTCCATAGAGTAAAACAGAATTAAAAGTATATTGGACTGTGGGCCCTCGTCTTACATTGAAGTTGTTGACACAAGCCAATGGCCGTCCCATAGCTACCAAATATGCTGTCGCACTGCGCCGGCTCGGGAGCTGTTGTGGACTGACGTGCCTAGGTGTTGTGGCGTGGTTACAGCCGTGTGCTTGACGGTAACGCTATGCTATTGGGCGCCTCATTTCCTTATTGCATTGGTTTGCCATCGTTAGCCTCTCGCAACTCCGTCATTGATATGCTACAAGTTTAAAGTCGCATGCCTGCCCTAAAATAATTCTAAAAACCCGCTAAAAAATCTCATTTCTTTAAAGTTATCTTGTACATATAGGATATTGCTTTGTTTCTTTTCATGGATCTAGTAAATCAGGTTTCCTCCCTTTCTTTTCTACATGCAATATTTCTACGTTGTCTTCTATGCTATTAAGGGGATCGCCTGTTTCATATATATGGTTCGCAACAGCTGATTTGTCATAATTTCCTAACCTGAACGCATCTTTATGTTCTTTATACCGGATCGCGAATGATCTTCCTGTCTGCCCTATATATTTTGCATCACAAGTTCTGCACTGAATCTTATAAACTCCCGATCTTTCAAACTTATTTCTCTTCTCGCCAATATCGAGAGCATTGTCTCTTGAAACGCGTTGTTAAAATATGTATAAGAATCGCGGTTGAATGCTAATAGTGATAACCAGTATAACGACAACTGCTACCTCGACTCCATAATGGATTATATCAAACCCTGTTATGTGTGTCTGCTAAATTTATGGATAAACGCTACGAGCTTATGCACCAACCTAATACTTTAATGGAACCCACCCCTTTTCCACCCCACTCTCAGCCGTGGGGCGCTAAGGGCGTCTCACTGTTTGTGTTTTGGTACGTTTGTAAAATGCTTTTACTTTGTAGTTTTATATTTGTACTTATCAGCATAGTGGAAGCCTATTATTCCCCAGAAGAAATGGCAGACATGATTTTCTGGTACGATGTTGGAAATGGTAGCAACCGTCGACCCTGTGTCCTATAATCTGAAAAGTATCCAGAACGCAGGATACTATCTGATCAGTTATTCAGCTGTGTTTTGCGACTAGGGCGCTTATCAAAAGACGAACGGATTCCATTAGAACTAATGTATGAATAGCACATACCCAGAACTGTGTTTACGAATTATAGTAAAAACTCTTAACAGATGTGTCCAGCATACTGCATCCATGGGAAATAACGGAGGAATTTCTTATCATTTGTTTACTACATTCTGTATGTCGTTCGCAATAGCAAAGAGCTTGCTGTTGAAGAGCAGTGTTTCACGGTAGCAAAGATGGATAAATGGTCATTGCTCATAAGTGGTCATTGCTGTCCATGCGTGATGGTCATTTTTGTCTGTTTGGCCTGCATCGCCAGTGCCCATGTTTACTGGACATTTTTGTCTGTTGGACCCACATTGCCATCTCTCAAAATATGGGTTACTTTTTTTACACCCGGTACAGCCGTACTGCTACTTCTAAATAACTTCAGGGCGTGTTACACTAATTTGTAGTTGAAGTACAGATTATCCTACAATGTATATTATTACAAGTACAACAAGCTTCAGATTATCAGGATTAATGCGAATCCGCGATAGCGCAGATAATAGTTAAACACCGATGATCCCAAATGCGCTGTCTTTACAAAACATGCTACATGTCACCTTTGAAAGCTCTCTGTGTTACTTTTTATAAAATTACACTTCTAATACAGAGCATTTCATGCCATTTGCTTTCTGTTCACTTTCGGGAAATAATCGTTCAACTTGTTTCCTCTTTCTGTGGAAAGTTTCTGCGCCTAACGTTTCGTCACCTAATGCTGGAGGCTAATTAGACAAGGTATAGGCGTCAGTGCCAACGACCTTGCCGCAGTGGTAACACCGGTTTCCGTCAGATCACCGAAGTTAAGCGCTGTCGGGCTTGGCTAGCACTTGGATGGGGCACTGTCCAGGTCTGTCGAGTGTTGTTGGCAAGCGGGGTGTACTCAGTCTTGTGAGGCCAGTTGAGTAGCTACTTGACTGATAGGACCACATGTCCCTATGTATCCGCATCCGGTGACGCCTAAGGACTGAGGATGACATGGCGGTCGGTCGGTACTTTGTTGATGATGACACGGTGGCCGGTCGGTACTGTTGGGCCTTAAGGTCTGTTCGGGCAGTTTCGTTTATATAGGTCTTAGTGCAAAATAAAACAAATGGTGCCAACTCTTCCATACTATAAGCCGCATCACGTACGTCGTCGCAACTCTGCGATCTTAGGGAGCGGTCTGATGAGGTTATTACCCAGCGATTGCATGGATACGTATAAAGAGTTCGCCTCGCTAAGCTTGGTTCAGTTTGACACTACCATGTGGGTCTTTATAGCCTCTGATGATGTCTCCGGAACTTGGAGGCGAAACGTTGGACACAGAAACATGCCTTAGAGCACGGCATAATACCCTTATAAAGAAAAATCACGAAGGTATATTTTTGTTTTTAATTTCCTTCAAGTTTCTCTTTGTGACGGTTCACATTTACGGGAGAGTCAAAAAAGTAATCTTGCATATTCTAATAATAGATTCACACTTTCAATGCCTCAGTATGGGTGGTACCGGGTTCCTCGATCGCCTCGTCTTCCTGCGCTGT
This sequence comes from Schistocerca nitens, assembly GCF_023898315.1. Lineage (NCBI taxonomy): Eukaryota > Metazoa > Arthropoda > Insecta > Orthoptera > Acrididae > Schistocerca > Schistocerca nitens. The sequence continues at coordinate 335,523,737 of NC_064621.1, forward strand.
CTTGCTATACGTAACACAGTTTGTTCACTTTGTTCGCGTCACTTAGCTGGTCACATTCAGGTTCATGGGCACCGCTGTTTAACCATGCGAGCCGGCCGGGGTGGCCGAGCGGTTCTAGTCGCTACAGTATGGAACCGCGCGACCGCTACGGTCGCAGGTTCGAATCCTGCCTCGGGCATGGATGTGTGTGATGTCCTTAGGTTAGTTAGGTTTAAGTAGGTCTAAGTCCTAGGGGACTGATGACCTCAGAACTTAAGTCCCATAGTGCTCAGAGCCATTTGAACCATTTTTTAACCATGCGTGAATGTTTCCGTTGTCTGTATCTTCACCACCAGAAATCTGTATCTCAACGAAGACATTGAATCTAATTCTGTCAGGAAGGTCGCAGTTCGTAGTAATAGACGCCAAATCATAGAGTAAAACTGAAGTGATATCAGGTGTTCCCCAGGGAAGCGTCCTGGGACCTCTGCTGATCCTGATCTATATAAATGACCTGGGTGACCATCTGAGCAGTTCTCTTAGGTTGTTCGCAGATGATGCTGTAATTTACCGTCTAGTAAGGTCTTCCGAAGACCAGTATCAGTTGCAAAGCGATTTAGAAAAGATTGCTGTATGGTGTGGCAGGTGGCAGTTGACGCTAAATAACGAAAAGTGTGAGGTGATCCACATGAGTTCCAAAAGAAATCCGTTGGAATTCGGTTACTCGATAAATAGTACAATTCTCAAGGCTGTCAATTCAACTAAGTACCTGGGTGTTAAAATTACGAACAACTTCAGTTGGAAAGACCGCATAGATAATATTGTGGGGAAGGCGAGCCAAAGGTTGCGTTTCATTGGCAGGACACTTAGAAGATGCAACAAGTCCACTAAAGAGACAGCTTACACTACACTCGTTCGTCCTGTGTTAAAATATTGCTGCGCGGTGTGGGATCCTTACCAGGTGGGATTGACGGAGGACATCGAAAGGGTGCAAAAAAGGGCAGCTCGTTTTGTATGATCACGTAGTAGGGGAGAGAGTGTGGCAGATATGATACGCGAATTGGGATGGAAGTCATTACAGCAAAGACGTTTTTCTTCGCGGCGAGATCTATTTACGAAATTTCAGTCACCAACTTTCTCTTCCGAATGCGAAAATATTTTGTTGAGCCCAACCTACATAGGTAGGAATGATCATGAAAATAAAATAAGAGAAATCAGAGCTCGAACAGAAAGGTCTAGGTGTTCATTTTTTCCCGCGCGCTGTTCGCGAGTGGAATGGTAGAGAGATAGTATGATTGTGGTTCGACGAACCCTCTGCCAAGCACTTAAATGTGAATTGCAGAGTAGTCATGTAGATGTAGATGTAGATGTAGAATTATAACAGACCACTTCAGGTGTATTGGAAATGAGGTCCAGATGTGCGTGTAACCGCTCACACGTGACAAACGAACCAATACCAAGTTACATACAGACACCAAAACACAAAAATGACGAACGAGAAATGAACAGTGTTAGTTGGCAGCACTGTATGCAGTACACACACACACACACACACACACACACACACACACGTGCAGAGAGAGAGAGAGAGAGAGAGAGAGAGAGAGAGAGAGTGGAGAGCAAAAGTGCTGTGTTCAACTGAATTTTGTTCGAAAACACTATAAATGAGACATCCTAGCGTACGCAGGCCAATTAAGTACAAAAGGAAGCAAGGAAGAATCGAGTTTAATTTCCCGTCGACAGCGCGGTCATTAGAGGCGGAGCACGAGGTCGAATTACGAAAGGATGAGGATGGAAATTTATTGTGTCCTCTCACAGAAACCATTCTGGCATTTCGTTGGAGTGATTTGGGAAATCACGGAGAACCTAAATCTGGGTAACCGGACAGGAATGTGAAACGTCGACTTCCCGACAGTGACTCCGGTTAGCTAAACCACAGCGGTACCTCATTTGGTAACTAAATGGAAATCCAGGACGATCAATAAAAATCACAAAATCGTAAATAGAACCAAATAGAAATTCAACCTTTCGAAACTTGCGCTACAAAAGCTGTTTCTCGCCTAACAACACAAGAACAACAAAAAGCTGTAATGTAATAACTAAATCTGTTATCATTATACAGCGCAGTTATTACGTACTTGAAACCAAAATATGTTACAGCCTGCTGAAGATGTGTCACAAATAAAAAGCAAAATGCGTAAGGGGGAAACAAACGGGAATATAGAAGCAACTAAGGAACGACGGAAAACATAAAAAGTGACTTCAGGCTTTGTGTATTATATGTTTCAAGAACTGCTGAGCTACGCACGTCTCTCGAACGTCGTTACGGCGCCCGAGCAGACAGAGACAAAACCGCATTCCTTCCTGCGCAGCCCGGGACGAGATGTCTGGCTCTTGCCACACCCCCTTCTGACTGCTATGCTGCCGCCGTTGCAAAGCGGCGCTAGGAAAAACACTGACCTGGCTGCGGTTTAAAGGTCCTCAGCCGCCGTGGCTTTAACCACAATTAAACGTATCGAATGCATTAGGCAAATGCGGCCGGAATGAGTGACGGATCGGCAGCACAATGGTTCATTATGCGGCGTGGGTGTGGGAACCTAGCAGCCGCCAGCCTCTTAGCCTCTTCCGTCGCCGGGACGGGATATAACTTTTCAACTTGCAGGCTTCGGCGCTCGCTCTCTAAATCTTGATCGAGAGGGGTTCATCTCTCACGAGGCACACAGCTGTGTACAGGTGCTTATTTAACTTAAGTAACATTTTTCCATATTGTTTACAATTGAGCAACCGACGATCGCAATGGGCAGCAACTCAAACAAACAGAATCAGTAACACAAAATGCTCTGTCTCCATCACAATGTATTTTTATCAACATGTGACCGATTTCACTGCCTTATGCCGTGCACCAGTAGATGTTCAATTTAACTGACGAAAGGAGAAAACAAAACTGAGAAAACAAAGAAGGCGAAAGGGAATGCGTACGTTTAAAAAATGAGAGTCACAAAGTGCAAAATGGCTAGTCAGGAATTGCTAGAGGACGAATGCAAGTCTATAGAAGTAAGTATAAACAAGGGAAAGTTACATACCGTCTATAAAATTAAAGAGGAATTTGAGGAGTGGGAAACAGCTGTACGAATTTCAAGAGATCAAATGAATAATCAGTACTAAGCAATCAAGAGAAAGATGACAGGTGTTCAGAATATGTAGAGAGCTATACAAGGGAACTTGAAGGCAACGCTACAGAACGTTTTGTAAACCCTCGTCGCCAGTTTTGTAAAGGCCTCGCCGCTACTGCTGTGGAGACCGAGTTGCCACTGTAGTTACGGTAGGTCGAGTTTGTGAGTTCGCGAAACAGCTTCTGGTGCTGGACACCGCTAAGACAATTTATCTCTGCTACTATTACATAGCTATGCTCCAGCGTCAGGTAACAGGATAGGAGAACGAACGTTTTACAACACTCCAAAAAATTAGTGACGAAGTCACACCTTTGTGACTTGTTGAATACTAAAATCTGCAACACTGCCTGTAATATTACTCAAAAAAGGCTCTCAAAGGCGAAGTGCAAATAATCGTATGTAGATTCCACAGTTCATAGCAAAAGCAATGTACAACAACTGTCTGTTCGCTTCTAAGAGTTCACTAAACGACGCTCCCGGCCTAAGTCAGCCCTGGACAATGATCTATAATTAAGTGGGCGAGAGCTGCTCGTCTGCCTCCCGAGTAGGCTTCTGTCCGTTGTCTTCCGGTCATTGGAGTATTGTACTCGGCCGCCAAAAGGTCGAGGCGAAGTCGATACCTACATCATCAGCGCCACTCGTGGCGAGTCTCTATGGGGCTGACACCAACTCGCATCTTTCGGGCTGTGGTGCTTTTGCCCTGGCTGTGTCTTGTTCAGACGACACAGAAGAAAGAGGAGAGGAAGTAGATGAAATGGCAGATACGATACTGGGAAAAGAATCTGACAGGGCACTGAAAGACCTGAGTGGAAAGGCCCTTGGAGTAGACGAAATTCCCTCAGAATTAATTATCCTTGTGAGAGAGCCAGTGATGACAAAATTATTCGACGCAATATGCATGGTATATGGGACAGGTAGAACACCTTCAGACTTGAGAAAATATGTAATAATTCCACGTCCAAGGAAGTAAGATGCTGACAGGTGTGAAGCTACTCAACCATCAGTTCGATAAGTCATGGTTGCAAAATATTGACACGAATTATTAACAGAAAAATGGAAAAACCAGAAGAAGGTGACTTTGGGAAACATCAGTAGGGGTTCCGGAGAAACGTAGGAATACTCGAGGTAGCACTGACTCTACGACTTACCCTTGAAGATACGTTGAGGAAAGGCAAACCTACATTTATAGCATTTGGCAAGTCAAGGAAAACTTTTGACAATGTTGACTAGAATACACTCTTTGCAGTTTTGAAGGTAGCAGGGATAAAACACAGGAACCGACTAACTATTTATAACCTACGCAGAAACCAGATTGCAGTTGTAAGAGTCGAAGGACATGAAAAGGAAGCCGTAGTTGTGAAGGGAGTGGAACAAGGTTTCATCCTATTCCCCATGTTATTCAAGCTGTAGACTGAGCTAGATATACTATTCCCCGTTTGTGTCTGCTGCGCATCTACACCGTAGGCAAAACAAAAGTGGCCCGCAAAATATTTACAACAAGACTGGCTTGGGATCGAACCTTGTTAATGATCATCATAGAAATGATCATCACAGGAGATGCTGGAAATGGCCACCGCTGACGTCGAAGTTGGCTGTGCTCAGTTTTCGAAACTGTGAGACACACGCAGCAGTTCTGCCTGGGGGACAGGAGCAACAGCGTTTTCAATGTTCTTCTGGTAGCTCTTTCAGAGTGTGAGGATTATTTGAGAAAAACTTGCACTTTAATTTCTCCCACAGGTAAAAATCACATGGAGGGAGAGATCGTGCGATCGAGGTAGCCAGGAGATTGCCCTGCTTCATGCACTCGTGGCAAGGTGTGAAGGCGGTGTTTGCTGTTACTCCTTCTTGCTGAAATTTCCATACCGCCAGTCATATTCTGTAAGCTCATCCACATACGGATTAAAAAGTTTCTGGGCGTACCGGTTAGCACTAACAGTTTGGTAAACACCAGGCATTGCGGACCAAACACCGATCTTGAAATTGTGCAACGGGTCTTCAAAGTTTTTCCGATGAATAATGGTGCATATGACAGTGGGTTCACATACGCTGACAGGATAAACGAGGCCTCAATTGTAGAAATGAAAAGCTGAGAATCTGAAAGTCCTGATTTTACAGAACTTGCTGTGTGAAATTTCGTCAGACGCTTTAACTCACACACAACAGCAAATTTGTAAGGATGCACATGAACGTCTTTCTTAATAATTTTTCGACGCGACGATCTGTTAGTTCCCATTTACACAAAAAAACGGCATTGAGATTTCGCCTTGCCTTCACTCTAGCATTATGTTTTGCTGTTCGAATTCTTTTCGGGTCATTCAGGATTTTATTCGCAACAGTCAATCTGGTGCCTTTTTGACACTCAGATTTGCATTGTCGACTGTTTTGGAACTTTTGCCAAAACGATTACAGTCTTAAATTCTTGCACAAACAATTCCGCACAGTTTTCTAAGATTTGTGCTTCGCATAAAATTCGACAATGAACTCACCCTGTTTTATCGTGAGCACCATTTTAGGATTCATTCATCTGCTCACTCAACACGTCTATTCCTCTCTCTCACTCAGACGTAACGACACAGTAAAGTACTCGGGACAGAGCATACGGAAGATTAGCACGTGCAGACACGAGCATTGAAATAATGGTTTCCAACATTTTCTGTGACGGAAATTCTCCTGTCCATTAAGAAGGGTCAATACGCCGTCAGTCTACAAATATTTTCCAGGCCAGTTTTTCGGCCGACACTGTACTTTTCTTCGCGCGTCACGAGTCCATCACCAACTGGCATTCAGTCATGCTGTGGCTTGTGGTCATAATTTTTGGCTCGTTAGTGTACCTCTTTCCATCTGCAAATGGAAGAGGAAATGGCATGAGTATCAGTGGTGCAAAGTACTGAAAGAAATTACCTAGCAACGGTACAAAGTACCATCCGTCACTGTATAGTGACTTACCAAGACGTTTTTTATCATGGACGTAGAATGAGGCGCAGTCGTTTAGATTAGATATGATTCTGTAGTGGAGATCGATTACGCATTGTTTCTGACCATCATCATCTTTTTCACGTGCAAAGTGCTTCGCAATATGTCCGTGTCGCAGGGGAAATGGTTCAAATGGCTCTGAGCACTATGGGATTCAACTGCTGAGGTCATAAGTCCCCTAGAACTTAGAACTACTTAAACCTAACTAACCTAAGGACATCACACACATCCATGCCCGAGGCAGGATTCGAACCTGCGACCGTAGCAGTCGCGCGGCTCCGGACTGAGCGCCTAGATCGCAGGGGAAATTTGTGTGGCATAACGCACGTGCTTTCTAAGACTGTGAGGGCGTTAATTGTTTTGATTCATTAATTTAGATTAACAAGTGCGAAGTCTGGCGTCTCAGCAGCATTCTGTGTCATTCTTCGAGAGATAGGTGAACATCTCGGAACCCCCATCTCCATTAATATAAATACTCCTTGCAAGTAGTCCTTGACTCCTCTCGTGTAAAAGACTGGCAGATCATGGCGATGAGCTGTCGGAGGTGATCAGGATACATCGGTTCCTGAGCATGCACCATTTGTTTTGAATGATTTCCTCAAGGAGAACTGTCTGTTAGGGTTTGATCGAGAAATAAGGCGGAGAATCAGCCTCCTCCCCTCCTCCCAAGCCTTTTACCTGGACACACAGCACGGAGATGATTCACTGCAGAGTGTGTTGGGAACCACATCAGCTGTGATGCAGATCACTTAAATATTGCTTCAGAATACCACTATCTCTGTCGTATCCAGTAGGGACACAAGTCCCAGCAACGCAGGGAGTTCTTCTCGAAGAAACTACCAATAGACATGCCACAATTCGATGTCCATAGACAGTTATCAATCGTTTTGTGATTAATTTGTTACATTTGTTTTCATTTTGTGTGTTCTTTGCACATTGTACGAGGGCTATTCGGAAAATAAGGAACGATAGGTCGCGAAATGGAAATCACAGTGAAAATCAAAACTGTTTTATTTGCAACAGTTAGCTACAACTTCCAGCTACTTATCTCCATAGTCGTCGATTCGACTTAGACGTTTCTCGTAGCGTTGTACCAACTTTCCAATACCCTAATTATAGAAGGCAGCCACCAGTGCTTTCCGCCAATTCTCTACGCTGGCCTACAGCTCTTTGTCTGTGCCAAAATGCTGTCTTCATAGCCAGCGGCACATGTGAGTAGAGATGAAACTCAGAGGAAGACAATTACGGGGTGTATTTTGGGTAATCAAACATTTCCAACTGAAAACGATGAAGGAGCATCTTCATTGCCATTGTAGAATGCGGCTGAGAATTGTCTTGAAAAGAAAACGCACGACAGTTATGAAATGTTGGCTGCATAGCTTCAGGCGAATTTTCTCACCAGGCCCTCGTACTCGGCGGGAGACACTATTGTTCCAGGTATCTTTATGTGCTCCCTGTGTGCTCAGAACTAAAAAGAACGACGTAACACGATCGACGGCCATACTAGAGACACTGCCCAACACAACTGTGCAAAACGTCATCGGATTTCCACTGTGCGACAGATCGTTCCTTACTTTCCGAATAACCCTTAGTATTAAGAGTGGCGCTAGCGATCTGGTGAACCGCAGAAAACGGTTGTCCTTGCGTTCGTATCGTCGTAATTGACATTCCACTACTGAGACGGCTGTATGGGCCCGTCCGGAAAGCCTGTAGGAAACAAGAAAGGAAAAACCTCCAGGGGAAGACACTGCAATAAAGGTGTTCTGCACCATGGTGTGGTTTCTGTTAAAGTTCCGAGAGAGTATGTTTTTAGCAGAGTCAACTAATGTATTGCTGCCACCTACGTATACCTTGCAAAAAGACCATGAATATAATAGTAGAGAGATTGGAGGCCACAGGGAGGCTTACCAGCAATCGTTCTTCCTACAAACCATTCGCGACTGGATCAAGAAAATGTGGAAGTAATATTTGTACACAAAGTACTCTCCGCTATATACCGTAAAGTAGCTTGCGGAGTAAATGTAGACGCAGATCTATTATAAATTTTCAACTGAAACCTGTTGGCAGAAGGATCTATCCTACAACAAATTATGATTAGATATGTTTTTCCATTGTTCCTCATTCCTTCCTCAGTCTCTCCTTCCACCTTTCTGCGTGTTTATGTGTATACATGTATGTGTGTGAGGGGGCCGGGGGGAGAGGGGCGGGGACCAGGCCTTTTCTGTCCGTATATTGAGTTCTCTGTTATTGTCACTGTGCTGTTATTTCATTGCTGCATCGTGTTTTCATCCTACTGAAAGAGCGCATCTGTTCACAGCCTGAGCCACCGCAACCGCTCGTCACTCTACCACGCGAACTGCGGCTCGTTCAAGTGGGCGATGGTGAACTGGTAAGTACATTTCATTTGCCCGGATGTCATTCAAAAGCAGTTGTAGATCGTTCCAAACAAATATCTGGAAGTAATGGCTGCATGAAATAGAAGAACGATCAGATATTCTTTCTTGGATGGGACAAATTTGTAACGATAGTGTAAAATTCAGTAACACCAGCAAGCAACAATGTTATTACTGTAAGTGGACTGCTACATTAGTGGTTAATAGCAAACGTTCCCATGGATTATGAACCCCCGAGTCATGCTATCATTTTTATTTCCTCCAAGAGGAGGCATCGTTTTGGGCGAATGCAAGCTGCGTGTTTTCCACAAAATTATGCCCAGATATTCGCAATGTGTATTATTTCTGTGATTCTACAATAATCGGCATATTCTAGTACCATAGAAACTTCAACTGCAGAGCTCGTTTCTTAGTTTGAAATGGAGCAACAATATCACTACTATTTGGAAATTAATCCTTGTGTGGGAGGGAGCACTGTACCCCGTCTTTGAATGTTGACATTTCAGCTTACACAGCGGCTGTTATCATGCTCAAAGTTCGCCTACCTTACACGACATAAGAGACACAGTTTCTCTCTAAGGAGCGAAATTTAGTTATTTCCACTGAGCGACAGCGTACACAGGATATCATCAAGAAACTTCGGATATGGCGCAGTTTCGATGCAAATTTCAAACTCCCAGTTATTAGTTATGAGAAGAATGTACTTAATGGAGATGTTTACATAAAGTGTGGCTCAAGACGAGCTACGTGTCCATTGCCGTAGATAGTAGTGGGTACAATGCACTTTGACAGGGAAGTGAATGAAACACGGGTAGCTGAAGTATACAGTGACACCAGTGAAGACTGTCATTAGAGAAATGGTGTTTCTGAGTTGTTTATCTGCGTGGGGGAGTTGGAAAATAAGTTTCCCGTGTCGACTGTGGTCAGAGTTGTGTGTGAAAGGCAAAAAAAGAGAATGAGACATTAAAGATAAGACATATCTTTATTTTTCTACATAAATTTCCAAGTACATTGAGACAGCACTGCTGCCAAAGCGCCTTCCGCCGAGAGTCTTCTTCACAGCAGGAAACAAATGGAAGTCACTTGGTGCGAGATCTGGACTGTAAGGCGGATGGTGTAGGCGCTCCCAACCAAGAGCTGCAATATGGCTTTGCGTTGCCGTCACCGTGCATCGTCTCCCATTGTCATCCAACAACGGAATGACAGATCTGAGAAGGCCAGGCCGCTTTTTCTGAATCACCTCTTTCAATTTCGACAGAGTGGCACAGTACCGCACAGCTTTGATGGTTGCATCCTCCAGAAAGTCCAGCAGCAAAACTCCTTTGGCGTCCCATAAAACGGCGAGTAGCACTTTACCTGCAGACGGAGTGCTTTTGAACTTCTTTCGGACAGGTGATGACGGATGTTTCCACTCCACGGATGCGGCCTTCGATTCGAGCGTGTAATGGTGGACCCGCGTTTCATCCCCCGTCACAATCCGAAGAAGAAGGTCATTGCCAGATTCAAGGCTGAACGCCATGCGTTGTTCCATGAGTGTCGGGGTCAGTTGGCGGGGGCACCCAACGTGCTGACACCTCCCTGTATCGAAGAATGTCGTGGATGATCTTGTTTGCTCGCTCATGTCCGATTCCAGGTTCTGCCGCTACTCCATCGATGGTGATACGCCGGTTCGCTTTAATCATGTCATCCACCTTCCTGACGTTTGCATCTGTAGTGGCCGTGCGCGTCCGTCCAGGTCTCGGTATGTCCTGCACTTGCTGACGTCCATCACTGAATTACTGGCACCATCTCCGCACCATTTGCCTCGACATCACACCTGACCCATGCACCTCAACAAGGCGGTTATGAATTTCTGTGCCTGATACTCCACATGCCCATTCATAGCGGATAACAGCTCTCACTTCCGCCTTTGACCACGACACCAAAACGCACCTTCTCTCTATGCTCCGGGAAAAGGCTGAGCGGCTGGCCTCCGCTTTGCGCAGGCACTGCGACAGCGCCATTTTCTTGCTCGCGGTCGACCTCTACCCAGTGGTATATCGGTGTCTTGCAGATGCGCCTTCACCTGCCGTGTCGTCTTTCGACCATATCACACAATTCTGTTCACAGTCGACAGGGGAAACTTATTTCCCAACTCCCCCTCGTATATGTCAACATAAAAATATGAATAAGAATTAACATTTTGTTAACGGCTTTTGTAAATGGGTAATGTGACAAATTGTTATTTACTGAGTTTATCTACCCCTCTTCCCCCCCCCCCCCTCCTCCCACGCCGTACACTCTCCAAATTAAATTAAGGGAGCGGTTTATATCCATGGAAACTGTTATCAGTGTAACAGTGTGATGTGCAGGTACCAAGCCTAAAAGAAACGTGTCCTTACAAAAGATTATGCCTGTGCACCGATTATAACATCTCTGTATACGCCATAGAAATTCTGCTCGCAGTAATACTATCTGTCTAGCGGGTGAATGCTGTAGAGGATCTGGCTTCAGCCTACATCGAATCTTGGAGTAACGTGGCATCTGGAGGTGCCTGAACACAGAAACACACGTTGCAAATGTTTTTATTTTCCACCTGTTAGAGGTGACACAGATTAGAGCCTCGGTTTCGTCCAGACTTGACTCATACTCTGTTGCGGCGCTCCGCAGCTCCTCCCTACTGTTATCTGCCTCTGATGATTAAGTGTATTCAGCGGATATCTGCCCAGCACTTTCTGTTAGATGTTGCGACAGCGGCATAACTGTATATTTCAAGACACACTGGATGTCAGCAGCTGCCTACAGCTGGTCTCTGTGCCAGATAACCCCTAGTTCAGACGCCACACACAACAGCGGAGCAAGGATGGGGCCCCTCCATGCCCACACCAACGTGGTGACCAAACCAAAAGTTCTACTGTCACCTCCGTGTAACATGTTAATTTTCAAATCGTGAGTCACAAGATGTGGGCTGTGATGTTGTCCATGCGTCTGGGTAGGATTACTCATTGACATGGTCCATCAGGAGACAGAAAGTGGACGAAAGCGATAGAAGGGTAGCGCTTTGTAAGGGTAGTGGGAAAAAAGGGCCAAGGCAAGCGCCAAGGGGGAAAAAAAACCTCTGTGACAGTAGGACGGGTAGTAAGGGCAATAGCGGCTTGCTAGCTGCGACAGTGCATGCAAAGTGTGGTTATGTTAGTGCGAGTTATCGTGCATCGTTACCTTTGTCGTTGCTGGTGCTCGTTGTAGGGCTTGCTGCAGCTGCTGCGTTCCTGTAACAGTTCAAGGTCGTCATACATTAGTGGGCGATCGGTCATAGATCAGCTCACAGTGTAGGAAGTGTGTGTGGCTGGTTTGCATGCTGTGTACAGTACGGTTTCCCTGCGATTGCCTGTTTTTCGGCGGATCGAGCGTCTGGCTTTCCCAGTAGTACCTGTGTTGCAGGGGCTCGCCAGTGCTGTCGTGTTAGCGTGCTATGGATCATAGATGTTTAGTTTCTTGCTGGTAGTGTCTTTGATCTATTATTTTTCCATCTATGGTTGTGGTCGTAGTTACCCAGAGAAAGGATAAACTGTTTACGCGAGTGTCTCGTGTTTCTGTACAGTCGTGTGGAGAGTTCTTGGAATACCTGCAAGATGGTATTTAGCCGATATTCCCGTTGAAGTTCGCGGTGCGTGTGTAGCGCGAAGCGTTGCTTATGATTCTGAGTACTTTGCTCTCTATGAGCTGCAGACAGCGCAGGCGTGTGGGCGCAGCGTATCCCCAGACGGGAGCAGCATACGTCATCAGAGGTCTGATAAGTATGGTGTACATGGACTTGGACACCCTCCTATTCGGTGTGCTACGCCCGTTAAGCATAGGGTAGAGTTGCTCGAGCCTCGCGTTTGCTTTGTTGGTCACGTGTTGAATGTGGTCTCCCCAGAGTAGTTCCCGGTCCAGCCAGACACCGAGGTATTTGACGTTCTCACGGAAACGCATTGGGCGTGAATGTAGTGTTATTGGGTTGCAGTGTTGATGTTTGCGCAGTAGTTTCGGTCTTCTAGTGAACAGAAAGGCTTCGTACTTGTCGACGTTTATTCTAACATGCCATTTCACCAGCCAAGGCTCTGCCGCTCTGAGTGCAGCCTGTAGTCGTGAGTTAATGTTAGACGGCTTCCAATCTTGCGCAAGGATGGCAGTATCATCCTCGTAGATTGCCACCGTCGTGTTGTGTGTAGCTGGGAGGTCATTAATGTAGAGGTTAAACATTAAGGGCCCTAGGATACTTCCTTGGGGTACTCCAGCCTGAATACCATGTCGTGTTGATTGTTTGCCCTCCACGTCGGTGTTGAAACTCCTGTCCGTGAGTATGAGTGTATGAGACGTACGAGCCCGTCGGGGAACCCTGAGTCGCTGAGTTTGCGTATGAGACCGTTGTGCCACAGACGATCGAAGTCCACAGCGGAACAAAGGACCTGTTCCTGTGGATTGTGGGACATCCTACTCGATCATGAACCTGTTAGCTTCTCATCTCTAGGGAGTATCGAATGAGTTAACAGACCGGTTCGGAAATTATTTTGGCCTGAGGAGAACAGTGAGTTTGTTAGCTGTTGAGCTGGTTGGTTAAGTGAGCCCAACAGAACGACTACTAGCAACGTAGCATGTAATTCAGCAGACGAATGTTATTAAAATGTAAGCAGTTGTGTCATGAAATTTTAGCTAAAACTCATTTATTCTCTCCCATTCATTCGCACCATCGTCTCAAGTGCACAAGTTCTAAAACTGACTTCTTTTCCTGTTGCCTCTTTCCGATTTCCTGGCCGTCGTGGTCGGCATTGTGATACATCGGTTTCAGCCGTGTTAGTGGCATTTTGCGGCCGGATGCCTTTCCTGAAGCCAACCGATGTTCTTCCCCAGGGAAGTAATCTCTGTAGCTGTCTGTCTGTGTCTAGCGCAGAGCTCATGTTCAAGTGCGGTAACGTTTTACTAAGAGTTCACTTAGCGTGTATATGAGGCGGGACGTGGGAACCAACCCGGTATTTACCATAGCGCCGCAGCTGATAGAGAAGCCGAAAACAAAAGATGCAGCCCATTGATAAAGTGGAGTACCGTGCGTTGATCCGTTTTCTCTGTTTGAAAGGGAAGAGCGCAGCAACAGTTCACGCAGTGATGTCGAAGTGTGCGGCAATAATGCACCATTAAAGTTAAGTAACCCAGGCTTTCCGGCTCACCAGCCCTCGTTGTTAATCCACGAGGCGGATTCGATCCGTCGTTGGTTTGCCTCTGCGTGTCACGGAAGCGAGCTCTTCAGTGCTCTCGGTTATCCACGCGGGTTACAATACTGAATTAAAATCAAATGTCAGAATAAGAATACCGAAGCAAAACAAAGTACTGTAATAGAAACCTAATTTTATTTTTTAGAGACGGTATTAATCATCACAAACGACTACTTCCAGTAAACGGTGAGTCAGACACCCTGAAAAGCCTTGTATCTCTTACCTCACAATGCATGTGGAAGATCAGACGAAACTTGTGCCACATTCATCTCATCGTAATTTAAAGCAGACGCCAGATAAGCTTATATTAAGCTAAGAGCCTTGCCTTTAGTTGGGGCAATAATTTCCATCTCCATCTACATGTTTGTCTATACACCGTAAGCCACATTGCGGTTTGTGGCGGAGATTACTTCACTTCCCACTCTCACCTCCCTCCTTTCCTGTTCGAATCGCGAATCATTCGTGGGCAGAACGATTTCCAGAAGGTTGTAACGTATTACTGTCTTTACGACGTTTCTCATCTAGCCACATACGTTATCTCGCATTTCTAGCTGCTTCTCTCACACAAATAATGATAAAAATTCAGAAATTCAGGGTCGCCACCAGCCCAAGCCCTTCCTAACCATTTAGAAAAAAAAACGGAGCTGGAAAATTATTAGTTTAATTGCTTTACTAATTTAATTACAAGTATGCAAATTTCTTTAAGTAGCCAGATAAATAGCACTCCATGTCGTGCATGAAGCAACTTGATTAATTCAGGAGGAAATCGGAGTAAGTGGGTAAGATCAACACCATGGAATTTATCTTTCACGGAGATTATTTATTGTGTCTAAGTATTTGGTTGCACATCCTAACTACACATAACTGGTGCCTGACTAGAAATATTTGAGTAAGAATTACGTGAGAATGTAGCAGAGCACACTATAACTATAGTAAGAAGAAACTCAGAAAACGAGGGTGGGAGACAATGATACTATCATCCCCTTTGCATTCATACCATAAAAATATCTCAGTGAGATAAGCATTACGATTCTACGCATGCACTATTCTGGACAGAGGTTTAACCAATGCACGAGTTTGTGCGATAATAATTCAACATACTAACTGCGTCTGCTGCTTGCGAACGGCCGAACTAGAGCACGTGGTGCATTCCGAATCAAACTGTTGTGCTGCTTTGTAGCAAGCGCACGAAAGAACAGATATTCTTGCAGAAATTATAGCTCATTACACAAGCAAACTGTTAAAATAAAGCCTATTGCGGTGCTGCGGTGCACCAGAAGGGTCATTGATTACCAAACACGTGGCACAAAATCGCCACACATAGACAAAAGCAACTTCCACAAAATATAAGATTAAAAATCATACTCGCTTCGACACAGTATTACACTCACGTACGGTTGAAGTGATGCTAACCAGCATTTCCTAATCAGATTTACCGTTTGAAATTCAGCTTAATCTTTGTTCAAAATGAACAAAGTAACTTCCACACTTTTAACTCAAACACCCAAAAAACGCCTATTTAAAGCAATATAATTATGGCACATTCGGAAAAAGTAACTCGCTTCACACGCTTCAGTTAAGCCTTCCACACAGCCTTCGCCTAAGATGGGTAAACCTCTCTGTTCAGATATTGGAAACCTAAATTGGTCGTCATCCTGTGATCTCCTTCGAACGAGAAGCAACATCGTCTGCTCCCAGCAGACGATGACCAGCTCAGCGTTTCCCACAAAACAAAACCGAAACCCCACATTAAAACACATATCAAATATTCAATAGGCCTTATTTGAGTGCTCAGTCTTTCTGGAAGAGTTCATGAATTGAGCTAAAATCAGGTAGTAAATACCGAATTCGACAAGCGTCTTATGAAACGCCTTCACAGAGACGTTTCAAGGCCTTCGAGTGGGCTCGAATCACTCTGCTGTTATCTTCGTGGCCTTTTCGCGAAAAATGTGTTGTCTCAGCTAGTGTGGGAATCAGCACCGGCACAAACAGCGAAGGGGAGAATTTGCGATGGCCGGTAGCAGGAATCAAAAATGATCTGTCCATAACACTTCCAGATTAAGGAACACTTTATTTCTAAAATGGGAAGATACGTAACTTCTCGTTATGTGGTGGCTTGGTGTGCTCCTGTGCCTCCTACATGTAATTAGGGCTAAGTATTGTCTTCCTATTACTCAGTATTGATGCTCTCAAAATCTACGACGGAACTGGGTCAGACCAGCAATGGGCGGCTGCTTAAGTCAGCATTGACAGGGGGGCGATGAACTGTCTTCCTCGAGGTGTGGCGCTTTCCACACGCTCGCGGGTCAGCGCCTTCTTGATTCCGTTTCGCGTCGCTGCGCTGGTCGATATGCAATCGATGCTTTAGGACTGCGCAATACACATAGGAGAAAACAAAATATTTGTTGAAATCGGAACTTTAATATTAAACCACGTGCCGCTTTCGAGTTAACTATATGGACATGTAACGAAACGTATTGCTAGTCTTTGAATGTTTTCTATTTTCTCCGTCAATCCTATCCGGTACGGATCCCATACTGACGAGCAATCTTCAATTACTAATCGAACGAGGGTTTCGTAAGCTACCTCCTTAGTTGACTGACTGCAATTCCTGACGATTCCTTCAATGAATCTATATCTGGCGTCTGCCTTTCCTGCGATTAATTTTATGTGGTCGTTCCACTTTAAATCGCTTAGTACGCATACTTATAATTATTTTATGGACGTAACTGCTTCCAATGACTGTCCTGCAATCGTGTAGTGTGTTTTTCCGTTTATGTGCGCATAATACGTTGCATTTGTCTGTTTGAGGATCAGTTGATACACCTTACATCAAGCGGTCTATCTTCTTAAATTCATTGGAGCCCATCTCGATAGACCACCATGCCTTGCGGTATAATTTTGGCTGTTAGCTTGCTTGCGACGCAAGACCCATCATCTGGTGGAGGTTCCGCTAGCCCTATAGACAATGGGGGTCCAGCGTTTCAGGATTTGTTTAAGTATCGTAATTTGTCCAAAGTGAGCGATAAAGAACTTCAAAATGTTTGCTGAAGATTGGGTTCTGAGGCTGCCTTGATGGCTTATGGGCAGGTTATATCCCCACGATATAAGGTATGGCTGGCTCTGAGCACTATGGGACTTAACAGCTATGGTCGCCAGTCCCCTAGAACTTAGAACTACTTAAACCTAACTAACCTAAGGACATTACACAACACCCAGTCATCACGCGATATAAGGTATTGTTGCAGTACGTCGAAGTTGTAATGGTACTTGAATTACGTAACCATTACGGCAGCTCACCTCAACCTCTCGATACCAGCAATATTCTACTGTGTTTCTGTAAAGTAATTAACATATTTCTGAGACAACATTCAGATTTGATTTCATTAATGTAGAGGTACTTTGATACATCGATATGTTTAGATTGCAATGATATTATTCTTATGTGAATTCTTTCTTTTGTCACTATGATCTTTACGTATTTGTAACTCTGATTTTTTGGGCGCGTAAGCGGTTATTAGAGAGTCAAGTCTTGGTCGTCATGTTGAAAAGACGCAAATTGTAGTCAGTTTATAAAATGTGAACTTTAACAGTGAGGAAGATGTTTTCAAGTTTGTTTTGTATTGTCAAGTGATGTTTTGGAATGACTTGCGTGATATTGCTACAAAAGCAATAAAAAAGAAGTGTAACTTAAATTTGGAGTGCTGATTACGTTTTTACATCGCCATTGTGCTAACTTGCAAAAGTTTAATCTTTAAGAATGGTTTATGAAACACATCTATAAAACTTTTGAATATCGCAGAATAACACCTAGGCCTCTTTGCATCCGAGCTTGGAGTTATCACTGCCTAGATTTTAGACGATAGAGCCATGAATTCGCAACGAGACCAGCCTGGGAAACACGAAAAGATGAGTGCCTAGTTTATCCATTATTTCATGAAATGACTTTATTAACTGTGCTCTAATGACACCTGCCACATAATATAACTTCGTTGTTGCCCGAAAATGCAATATTTAGCAGCGTGTGCAACACTACAATCATAATTAATTTTTGGCCTTTGTTGTGGTAGGGTTGTTAGAAAGTCGAAAATAGTAATGCACAAGGTCCAATAAGGAGACGTCTCAATCGGCAACGAGTTTTAAGAAGAATTCATCATGAATGAAGACATGATCTTGGGGTGAAATTTACTTACGAATTGAAGCAAATGGTTTCCCTTGACGCCAATTCCTGTGGTTGCTGCTTGTGGGCTCCTTGGTGGAGCTAGGTCGTTCGCTCCCTCGCTCCTCCTGGTCGTTCCTCCATTACCCAACATTTTTCACTTCGAGACGACGATAAAGCAGCAGCTATAGGAGTCTATCGTTCTCCATGTCTCCTCTTCGAGGAGATAGGCGTTTTAACTGCGGCGTCACAATACATATTTTTCCTAGTGAAATTCGTCGTAAATAATCCATCAGAATTTGAGAAGAGCAGTGATGTACATACTTACAACACTCGAGTAAAAAAATTACCTTCATTACACATTGTTAAACCTGACAGTGGCTCAGAGGGGAGTTCGTGATGATGATGGTTCGTAGGGCACTCAGTTGCGCAGTTATGATCGCCCCTAAGAAGTCCCAATTTTTTCACTGTCCAGTCTCGCCACTCTCCCGAATGATGATGAAATGTTCAAGACAACACAAACACCCGTCCCGGCCGGGCATCGAAGTCGGGATTCCGTGATCCACAGACAGCAACGCTAGCCACTAGAACACGAGCTGTGGACAGATGGGTGTTCAGTATGCAGCAATAAAGAGTTTTGATTATTAGCGTACTAACATAAAATATCTTACAGTACAGGTAGCGAATCATATCTTAAATCTAATTTAAAATCATTTTTCCTGGACAACAACTTCTATTACATTGACGAATTTCTACTCAAAAATCTGGTAACCAGTAAAAAAAAAAAAAATTAAACAGTCTCTTGTTTTTAGGTGTAGTTGTACGAGTAGGAATAAAATGTTATACCTTCATTAATGTTAACACTAGTAGTGTGTGTACGGGGCTTGGAACTTAAGTAGTGGCAACTATTTATTCACAATCGATACAAGAGATTGTTCACACCTGTTACTGTCCTTCAAAGTAGTCACAAGCGTTGTGTAGAACCAGCTGCCAGCGATGTGGAAGGCGTAGTATACCGTTAGCTGAGCCTGTTCTGTTAATGGTGCGAATGGAGCGGTCTGCTGCCTGTCGAATCTCTGGAACAGTTCTGAAGCGACTGCCACGAAGTGGTTCCTTCATCTTCGGAATCAAATCAAAGTCACAAGGACTTAAGTCCGGGGAGTATGGTGCATGGTACAGTACTTCCCAGTCGCATCGGCCGAACAGAGTAGCCACAGCTTGCGCTGTATGCGCCCGCGCATTGTCGTGCAAAATGATGGGTGGGTTGCGCAGAAAGTGTCGCCGCTTCTTTCGCAAAGCTAGTCGCAGGTGATGCTCCAAAAACGAACAGTAATACTTTGCGTTGACGTTCTGCCGTCGAGGAACGTAATGCGTTAGGATAACACCATCACAGTCGTACACGAGTATCACCGTAACTTCAGACCGCTCCATTCGCACCATCAACATAACAGGCTCTGCTAACGGTATACTACGCCTTCCACATCGCTGGCAACGGGTTCTACACAACAATGGTGACTACTTTGAAGGACAGTAACAGGTGCAGACATGAAACTCTTTTGTATCGGTTGTGAATAAATAGTTGCCACTATTTAAGCTCCAACCCTCGTATATCCTTTAAACTGACTCGTTCCACGTCATTTCGATGAAAGAATCGTTCAAATGATATGCGGAATATGAAACATTAACTAACTAACAGATGCAAGTACAACTATGCGGCGTGATTTGCTTCGAGAGAGAGGCACTGCGCCTCCGACAGCTCAAAATATTCGACGGTGGCATCAACATGATTTTGTAATTTTTAACGATTAAGCATTGTAAACTTTAGAAATATGCTCAGTATGTCATGATGGAGAAAGAGAGAAAGCTAAAAGATTTCTTTAAATTAGTGTGTTCATGTACGTAATATTTTTTTATTATTACAGTATAAGTTGCGACTTTGTAGTTGGGACTTTGCAGATCGTGTGCCGACCTTTCAAACTGCATCCAGCAGGTCCTGTCCTGTGCAGCTTCCATCCAGTATCCCGTGAATCCTGCTTGTTGCATGTCTTTCCGTAGTCCGCGATCCCATGTCGTACTTGGTCTTCACTGGTGGCATTTTCCCTCTGTCCTTCCTACCAACGCTTCTTTTGTAGTAGCGTCATCTGTCGCTCTCACATTTCTAGCCCATTGTAATCGCTTAACCTCTTTTTTCGGGACTATACTATCACAGCATATATTTCATCATTTTTTTACTCTCCTCCGCCCTTTTTCTTCCTTCACTGTTCCAAAAATCTTTCTCACATGCTATCAATTCTTTCCTATTGCCGTTGGTGGTACTCGAAGTTTATTAGCCATACAACAGCACTAGGATGATTATTATTAGCCTTCATTTTAACTTTTGTTGAGATTACCTTTGATTTTATGATTGGTTTTAGGCTGTTATGTGATCTGGAAGCATTTACGATTTGTGGCTAGCTGGCCATTATTCCACTGGTTCCGCAGCATTTAAAGTTCTCAACTATCTTCAACTTCATCTCTCCCAAGTTGGGACAGCTTTTTTTTTTTATTTACCCGCTCTACTTAAACCTTCCTAAGAGTAAATCTCTGTAAGTTAGACAAGCCACTTCTGAACGTTTATGAGTGAGAAATCGGGTAAATTAGGGGCCTCTATGAGGCAGAACAAATTGCTGTTTCCATAAACAACTCACTCCTCCAAGTTCAGCTGTATATTAAACTGAGGTGAATAGTAACGAATTACGTACATTTAACAACACTGAAATGATGCAGTCGTGATGTTCCACGAAAATATTACGGATGCCGCAACCGTCCTGGCCTTGGAGCAGTGTTTGCTCTATCGGAGCAGGAGACCTGCTGAGCGTAATCTCTACTGTGAGAGACGGTAAACGCTACCGTGTGTACATAGGACGGCTCGTGGCGACGGGAACGTGCTGAGACAACGTCTGTCCAAAGCTCTGTTCTCGCTGAAGGACTGTACCTGTCTACGAAACAATCTCATGTTCACATTCTTGTTTTTAAATGTGAGGAAGCAGACTTTGTTTGAGGAAAGAAAATAATTTTGATCTGGCACAGTAAACATATTTTTTATTCAAACTGTAATCAAATTTTTGAGTGTTCATCATAATCTGCTTCTAAACATAATCTTTCTGATAGAGTTAGTCGCGTCCCACTACCTTCCCGACTTTACTAGAGTATTTTCCAATTCGACTTCCTTATATTCTTCCTTAATCATTAAATTTTTCAGTTATTGAAGGGTACTTAAAAAGACATGAAAATAGCTATTAATACAGTACTATCAAACACAAGTCTTTCTTCCCTCGTTATTTGTTCTGCTAATCACTGTGATATTCAAATACCTACCTGAGCTCACTGCTTTTTCTTACGCGTTATTTCTGACACCTTCTTGGGTTGTGAAAACAAAAATGATGACGTCTACCTATACATATACAATGTGTAATCACATTAATATGACCACCTGTCAAAAGCCTGAATTACCACCTTTTTGCAACATGGACAGCTGCGCGACGTGCAGGAAGAAAAGTCAGTGAGGTTCTGGAGGGTATCGACAGGGATTTAGAACCATACCTCGACTCCAGTGCTATGGCCAGCTGCGTTAGGTTTCCAGGTTGAGGATCCATGGAGCGAACAGCACGATCGACGTGGTCCCACGATTCTCCATTGGGTGTAAATCGGTGAGTCTGGTGGCCATGGGAGTACGGTAAAATCATCCTGGTGTTCTTCGAACCATGCACATACACAGCGAGCTGTGTGACTCGTTGCATTGTCCACGTGGTAGATGCCATCATTCCGAGGAAAAGAAAACTGCATATAAGGGTGGACATGGTCCCCAAGGTTAGCTGTATATTGGTATTGATCCACTGTCCATTCCAGAAGAACGATATCCTCCATGGAATACCATGAAAACATTCCATAGATCATAATTTTCTCGCATGGTGTTTGCTATCAGATAATTATCGCCGTTCTGTCCGATAGAGCGTAAAATGTGATATGTCTGAAATGACCACCTATCGCCACGTAGTGGACGTCCAGTTGCGTTACTGGCGTGCAAATTCCAGCCTTCGTCACCAGTGAACAGCAGTCAGCATGCAGTGCTGATTCATCACAGAGTATATTTATTAATTTTTTTAGTCTCCTCCGCCCTTTTTCTTCCTTCCCTGTTCCAAAAATCTTTCTCACATGCTATCACATGGAGGAGGCGACTGCTGCGGAGGTCCATACGCAGCAACGTTCGTTGAACGTATGTTTTGGAGACACTGTTGATAGCCCGCTGGTTTATGTGGATGATCAGTAGTTGCGCGTCTGTCCCCCAGTATACATCTTCGCAACAGTCGTTGATCCTTGTTATCTATGGCCTGTGGTGCACCACACACTTGCTTCGATGCTGGTTGTGGATAGCGCCAGTTTTCCATGTGCTGTATAGTTTAACCATAGCGGCACGTAAACTGTTTACAAACTTAGGCGATTCAGAAATGCTGCCAACCCTTAGCCCAAAAGCCAGTGATCATGCGTCTACGTCTACATCTACGTGATTACTCTGCTATTCACAATAAAGTGCCTGGCAGAGGGTTCAATGAACCACTTTCAAGCTGTCTCTCTACCGTTCCACTCTCGAATGGCACGCGGGAAAAACGAGCACTTAAATTTTTTTGTGCGAGCCCTGATTTCTCTTATTTTATCGTGATGATCGTTTCTCCCTATGTAGGTGGGTGCCAACAGAATATTTTCGCAATTGGAGGAGAAAACTGGTGATTGAAATTTCATGAGAAGATCCCGTCGCAACGAAAAACGCTTTTGTTTTAATGATTGCCACTCCAATTCACGTGACATGTCTGTGACCCTATCTCCCCTATTTCGAGATAATACAAAACGAGCTGCCCTTCTTTGTACTTTTTCGATGTCATCCGTCAGTCCCACGCGATGCGGATCCCACACCGAGCAGCAATACTCCAGAATAGGGCGGACAAGCGTGATGTAAGCAGTCTCTTCAGTAGGCCTGTTGCACCTCTGAAGTGTTCTGCCAATGAATCGCAGTCTTTGGTTTGCTCTACCCACAATATTATCTATGTGATCGTTCTACTTTAGGTTATTTTTCGAAGTCAGATGAAATACTCCGTTTTCGCATTACGACAAGAACTGCACTATTTTCTGCGTCCCCCCGGCACACTTTATATATCCTCCACTGCTAGTGCTGCCACGAGTCGCCTGTAACTGGTTATTGCACGTTGATGTCGTTGGTCACATTGATATGACTGACTAGTACGAGAGAGGCGAAATACCCTCAGTCTTCAAGAAGAAAGTAGTAAGTCCAGTTGTAAAGCAGGAAGGAGCTGTCAGGCGTGCATGTCACTGAACGGTCTGTGTACTACGTCATGCTTGTAAAACAATAACAACATGTACTTATTGGATAACGAAGACAAATGGTAGGAAGTGACGTAAGGGGAAGATCTGTTTGGGTTCTAGAGAGGTGTAGGAACATGCGAGGCAATACTGAACCTGCGGGTTACCTTAGAAGATAGATGGAAGAAACGTAAAGCTATAAAAATGGCTCTGAGCACTATGGGACTTAACATCTGTGGTCATCAGTCCCCTAGAACTTAGAACTACTTAAACCTAACTAACCTAAGGACATCACACACATCCATGTCCGAGGCAGGATTCGAACCTGCGACCGTAGCGGTCACGCGGTTCCGGACTGAAGCGCCTAGAGCCAGTAGGCGACACCAGAGGCGGACCCCCACGTTAAAAGAAGGCGAAGAGTATTGTGTTCTCAGTAAAGAAGTAATACACTGAAGCGCCAAAGAAACTGGTATAGGTATGCGTATTCAAATACAATGATATGTAAAAAGGCGGAATACGGCGCTGCCGTCGGCAACGTCTACATAAGACTACAAGTGTCTGGCGCAGTTGTTAGATCGGTTACTGCCGCTACAATGGCAGGTTATCAAGATTTAAATCGGTTTGAACGTCGTGTTATAGTCGGCGCACAAGAAATGGGACACAGCAACTCCGAGGTAGCGATGAAGTTGGTATTCTACGGTACGACCATTTGACGAGTCTGCCGAGAATACCAGGACTCCGGCAAAACTTCAACTCACCGTCATCGTTGTGGTCGAAAAACATCCTGCAAGAACGGGGCCAACGACGACTGAAGACAATCGTTCAACGTGACAGAAGAGCAACCCTTCCTCAAATTGTTGCAGATTTCAATCTGGGCCATCAACAAATGTCAACGTGCAAACAATTCAACGAAACATTATCGGTATGGGCTTTCGGAGACGAAGGCCCGCTCGTGTACCCTTGACGGCTGCACGATACAAAGTTTTACGCCTCGCCTGGGCCCGTCAACAAAGACATTGGACTGTCGATGTGTGGAAACATGATGCCTGGTCGGAAGGGTCTCGTTTAAAATTTAATCGAGCGGGTGGACGTGTTCGGGTATGGAGACACCCTCACGAATCCATGGACCCTGTAGCCGGCCTGAGTGGCCGAGCGGTTCTAGGCGCTTCAGTCTGGAACCGCGCGACCGCTACAGTCGCAGGTTCGAATCCTGCCTCGGGCATGGATGTGTGTGGTGTCCTTAGGTTGGTTAGGTTTAAGTAGTTCTAAGTTCTAGGGGACTGATGACCTCTGAAGTTAAGTTCCATAGTGCTCAGAGCCATTTGAACCATGGACCCTGTATGTCAGCATGTGCTGTTCAAGTTGGAGGAGAATCTGTAATGATGTGGCGAATATGCAGTTTATTTGATATGAGACCCCTGATACGTCTAGATACGACTCTGACAGGTGACACGTACGTAAGCATTCTGTCTGATCACGTGCATCCCTTCATGTCCAATGCGCAATTGCAGCAGGACAGTGCGACACCCCACACGTCCAGAATTGCTACAGAGTGGCTCCAGGAACACTCTTCTGAGTTTAAACACTTCCGCTAGTCACCAAACTCTCTTCACATGAACATTATTGAGCATATCTGCGATTCCTTGCAACGTGCTGTTCAGAAGAGATCTCCACCCCCTTGTACTCTTACGGATTTATGGACAGCCTTGCAGTATTCATAGTGTCAATTCCCTCTAGCACTACTTCAGACGTTAGTCGAGTTCATATCATGTCGTGTTGCGGCACTTTTGTGTGCTCGCAGGGGCCGTACACGATATTGAGTAGGTGTACCAGTTTCTTCAGTTCTTCAGTGTATGTTAGGTACTTTTGGTAAGATAGTGTAGATGAAGATGCTTTTACGGAAGAGACTGTCGTGGATAGATGCAGCAAAACAGTCTCCGGGCTGAAGGTCATAACAAGATGTAGAAGAGAGCGCTTGGTGCAGACAGCGACAGCCAGACGGCGTCTCGCACGTCGCTTGGCGTCGCGCGCCGCCTTCTGGGAAGCGGAGCGTCCCTGTGAGCGGCGGGGCCTCACCTCACCTCGGCTCTGGCTCACGGCTTCTCCGGAAGCGAGAGCCCGGTTCCCAGCCTTGGCTAGAGCCGGGCCGATGCCGTGGGAATGGCGCTGCTACAGCAGTCGTAGTTCTCTTTTATAACGAGACGTGATGCACACTGCCGCTTTTCGACGAAACCTTTCGCCTTTTAGGAATCGAAGGCAAGTTGATCTGCTGTCTACACGTCTGTGAGCTGCTGCTTTGCTTACCAAAGATTATGCCACAATTTTTCTGCTAAATGTTCTTTCAAAAAGGACGTCGGGTTTTAAGCTACCATAAATCGAATTTATTTATATGAAACAAGCAAACAAAACACACCATTCTGTCAGGAAATGTTGAGGTTTAAAAGTGAAATGCAGTATCGGGCATATGACCCCTACTAGTCATGCACGCAGTCACTTATTCCATGAAATTAACCATCATACGCTCGCACTTTTTCGTCAACTTCGTCGAGGACACAGCAAATTTCTTGTTTGAGTTCCAACAAATCACGGGGTTTGTTCTGTTAAACTCGTGGCTTAGCGTCCCCATACTAAAAAGTCGCAAGGTGTCAGGTCACAAGATCGAGGTGGATAGATATTGTCTCCTCGTACCGAGATTAGTCTGTCCGGTAACTTTTCACGCTACAAAGAGACACTGCCTCCTGAAGTTTGACAAGCTGCACCGTCTTGTTCGAACCATAAGCTCTCGATGTTCATTTGGTCCAGAAAGAAAACTATGAGTATGCCACAATAACGAACTCCGTTCACCGTGACAGCCCTTCTTTGTCCACCTTCAAAAAAGTAAGGACCGATTAAGTCCCCACTCCAAATCCCTCAGCAAACCTTAAATGCCGACGATGGATGTCTTTTTAGTGAATTAGTCTTGGGTTCTCTGATCCCCATATTCGGAAGTTATGCTTGTTCACAAAGCTGTTAAAATGGAAATGAACTTAATCTGAAGAAATGGTGTGCTTTGTGAAACCGTCGTTCTCTCGTTCCTTTTCCACGATCCACTGCATAAACTGCAGTCGTTTTTCACGATCTTTTGGTTTAAGTTCCTGTGTTAACTGAACTCGGTACGCGTCTAAGGGTAACTCTTTTGTTAAGATTCTGTACATTGTTGATAGACACATGCACATTTCTCGAGCACGGCGGCGACATGCTTTTTCCGGACTCACAGTAACAGAATCACGCATGACAATAGCGACATTCGCCACAATCTCTGTTGGACCCATCATGGACGAGGGACATCGGCTGGTTACGTAATTGTCAATATCGATGAATTCTCCAACAGCCGTGTAAATGAGCTGTTATTTTATTTTATTTTGGGAGCTACCAGTTTCGGCATTCCACTATGCCATCTTCAGGCCCCCTGCATAATAAAAGTAGTGTATATTAGGATGCACTGAGCAAGCTTACGGAAAGTCACTGGTAATCACAAGAGCCGCCCTCAAATCTACAAAATGAAAGTAGTGCCGTTAAACAAAATCTCTATGTACATCCAGCACAATAGACTAAAACGTGTGTACGTATCTGTTAGTCATAAAACTATTTAACACCACGGATTTACAAGAGAACACGCAAATTCATTAAAAAGATCAAAACTAGACAGTATACAATCAGGAGATCCGCTGAAACAAAGCTTGTTTTTCTCCCAGAGAACGTATGACATTGTCAGCTGAGAACTTGGAGGACTCCTCTTGGTTAAATAGGATTTGCGATCCTTGTTGGTTTGTTTCACTGTGGTAATGCTGACCTGTTAAGTGATATAAAGGATACCAAACCATATCTTTCCATTTCGATTTGCTGTATAACCTATGCCCACAAGGTATTTGTGAATATTTTTAACGTGCTCTTCGCATGGTGTTTTTCTCTTAATATGACGTCTGCCGTTGGGTTTTGAATCAAGTTTTTTTATGCTATGAGAACTAATTATATCACCAATTTAGATAGTACCTTGGCCGTAAATATGCATATTAGTGTACTTCATAGCATACTGTGTTACATTTTACCTTAAATGAAGATACACTAGATGATCAAAAGTATCCGGACACCTGGTTGAAAACGACTTACAAGTTCGTGGCGCCCTCCATCGGTAATGCTGGAATCCAATATCGTGTTGGCCCACCCTTAGTCTTGATGACATTCTCGCAGGCATACATTCAATCACGCGTTAGAATTCTTGGGGAATGACAGCCCATTCTTCACGGAGTGCTGCACTGAGGAGAGGTATCGATGTCGGTCGGTGAGGCCTGGCACGGAGTCGACGTTCCAAAACATCCCAAAGGTGTTCTATAGGATTCATGTCAGGACTCTGGGCAGGTCAGTGCGACCACTCCGCCATAGGCCGTGCATTATGAACAGGTGCTCGATCATGTTGAAAAATGCAATCGCCATCCTCGAATTGTTCTTCAACAGTGGGAAGCAAGAAGGTGCTTCAAACATCAATGTAGGCTTGTGCTGTGATAGTGCCACTCAAAACAACAAGGGGTGCAAGCCCCTCCATCAAAAACACGACCACACCATAACACCACCGCCTCCTAATTTTACTGTTTTCACTACACACGCTGGCAGATGACGTTCACCTGGCATTCGCCATCCCCACACCCTGCCATTGGATCACCACATTGCACACCATGATTCGTCGCTCCACACAACGTTTTTCTACTGTTCAGTCGTCCAATGTTTATCCTCCTTATACCAAGCGAGGCGTCATTTCGCATTTACCGGCGTGATGTGTGGCTTATGAGCAGCCGTTCGACCATGATATCCAAGCTTTCTCATCTCCCGCCTAACTGTCATAGTACTTGCAATGGATCCTGATTCAGTCTGGAATTCCTGTGCGATGGTCTGGATAGATGTGTGCCTATTACACATTACGACCCTCTTCAACGGTCGGCGATCTCTCCCAGTCAACAGACGAGGTCGGTCTGTACGCTTTTGTCCTGTAAGTGTCCCTTCGCGTTTCAACTTCACTATCACATCTGAAACAGTGGACCTAGGGATGTTTAGGAGTGTTTAACTCTGGCGTACAGACGTATGACACAAGTGGCACCCAATCACCTGACCTCGTTCGAAGTCAGTGAGTTCCGCAGAGCGCCCCATTCTGCTCTCTCACGATGTCTAATGACTACTGAAGTCGCTGGTATGTAATACCTGACAGTAGGTGGCAGCACAATCCACCTAATATGAAAAACGTATGTTTCTGGAGGTGTCCGGAAACTTTTGACCACATAGTGTAGGTCCTCATATGTACTAGGGGTTTGCTCACCTATAAGAATTATATGATTTTATATTAAAGGGAAAAAACATAAAATTTGGTTTAGCGCCACTACTTTGATTTTGTAGCTGTAAGAGCTCGTATGGTTAAGCGTCACTTTCTGTAAGCTTACTTTGTACACCATGATATTCACTACATGTATACTCTTTTATTATGCAGGGGCCTGAAGACGGCATAGTGGAATGCCGAAACTGGTAGCCGTGAAAATAACATGAAATAACACCTCATTACACGTCCGTTAGAGAATTTCATTAATATTGACAATTATATTTGCCTCACTCCTGCCACTTCGAGGGCTTCCAGGGCTTTTAATGTCTACTGTTGAACATATTTTTTCAAATTTCTTGATCAAGCTACGAATAGTGGACTCATTTTGTGCAACGTTGTGTCAAAGTATAATACGGAGTTTCCGAACAGTTTCCGCGAAACTTTTATCATCCTTGCAGTGGTTTTCACAACCAGTACTCCATGTTGCGTACTGTATCCAAGCCGATGCTCCACAAACACTGACCTGCAAAACAAAAGCTCAGTACCAAGATATAACCTCAATGATTACTGATAGCAAAACATGCGAAAACAATATTGGCAAAAACAATAAATGAAAATAACGGGATTTTCAAATCCGGCGTTCTTTTTGAGACATCCATTAGAATTTCACGACTTCCTCTGTAACATATAACCTTCGAGCCTATAGGAACGAGTGTTCGGATGAGTAATTAACCGACCTTTACTGTCTTTGGGGAAGTGATTTTTACGTTCTGACCCAAAAAGGCACTGACCCAAAAAGGCATCTGTACCTATATTCAGAGGAAGTGATCTTATTTGTTAGAAGGATTGAAGGAACATTCAGTGATGCCCTTTCAAGGAAACCGTCCCGGCTTCTGTCTGGAGCGACCTAGGGAAATCACGGAAAACTTTAATCTAGATGACCTCATGCGGATTTGGACCGTCGTCCTCCCGAATGCGAGTCCAGTGTGCTAACCACTGTGCCAACTCGCTCGATTATTTGTTACAGAGGAACAGATCAGACCAGAACAGAACAGACTTTGGAGAGAAGTGGAGCTCCTCCGCTCTCGCATTGCATGACGACCATCACAAAAAAATTCCTCTGCCACCTCTGTGGAAGGGTAGTACTTATATCAGGGAATGACAGGATGTGCGCCTATGATGTTCTCCGTTGCTTGGTTGCGATCTAGGATACAGCACAGAGAAATATTTGAGGGCGACTGGTCCATGGCAGATGGAAAACGTACCACCAAATCCGTTGGAAAAAGAACCTGCAACAATCTGGAGAGGGGATATGGCTGTTGGCGGACCTTGATAATAATCACTGACTTTGGTTGTTGAGCCAACAGCAGCGGTCTAGATGCTGTAAAATGCCAAGTCTTTATCAGAGTGGTCAATATGGTTGGAAAATCAGCCGCTGAGTGTAAATTAGCATGTGGAATTTGCTGTGATTCCTGTCTTGTCGAGCTCCGTGTGACAGCCGGTTGTTTGGCTGTTTTTATTCAAGCTAGCGGAGGCAATCAGACTTGCTGTGGTAAAGGATTCCCCAGTCTAGTGTTTTGTGTGATTTTGCAGTTTTAACTATCCATCAGAGTCTAGATTTCCTTGATAAATAACATGGCAGCTGCCTTTCTCAAAAATTTCATGACTGAAACCCGAGCGCTAAAATTCAGTAAATGTTTTGCTAAGGTGAATTACTGCTGTAAGAGACCTAAAACAATTATAACTCGTTAAATTAAAGTTATCAATGCAAGAATCATAGTTGGGACTTTAGAACACACTTCTGACAGTTTTAAATAATGTTTTCCCACTCCGGGAACCGCTGACCAAAGATCACTAAATAACAAAGCAAACAAGAAATTACTATCAAAATGGCTCAAATGGCTCTGAGCACTATGGGACTTAACATCTGAGGTTATCAGTCCCCTAAAACTTAGAACTACTTAAACCTAACCAACCTAAGGACATCACACACATCCATGCCCGAGGCAGGCCTCGAACCTGCGACCGTAGCGGTCGCGCGGTTCCAGACTGAAGCGTCTAGAACCGATCGGCCACACCGGCCGGCAAATAACTATCAGAGCTTCACGCAGCAATAAATAAAGAATGCGCACTACACTAAATTATTGAGAACAAAATTAGAATCTTTTCATTTCAGTTCGCTTTGTAAAGGAAACGATGAACTGTTGAGAACGAAGTTGAACATACACTGGCCAGTCACATTAATGTGACCACCTGTCAAAAGCCTGAATAACCACCTTTTGCATTGCGGACCGGTGCCGACAGACATGTGGAACCTTGGCGACTCCAATGCATTGGCAAGCTGCCCTTGGTTTACGGTCGAGATTCAATGGCGCGTACAGCCCGATCGAGGTGGCCCCACACATTCTCGATCTGGTTTAAATCCGGGGAGTTTGGTGGTCAGAGGGGTATTGTAAACTCCCTGGTGCTCTTCCCGCACACGTACACTGCGAGCTTTGTGACAGGTTGCATTGTCGTCCTGGCAGATGCGACCGTGCCGAGGAAAATCAGACTTCAGGGTTAGGGGTGGACGTGATCCCCAAAGGTAGATGAATACTTGTGTAGATCCACTGTGGATTCCGGAATGATGATATCACCCAGGGAATGTCACGAAAACATACCCCCGACCACAACGCTCCCTCATGGTTGCACGATGTTTGCTTTCAGACGTCTCACGCCGTACATTCCCTGAAACGTGATGAATCCGAAAAGGCCACCTATCGCCACTCGACGTCCAATTGGCGTGCAAATTCCAGCTTCGTCGCGATGAACAGCAGGCAGCATTGGTGTATGAACAAGGCACCTGCTGCGGAAGCCCGTACGCAGCAGCATTCGCTGAACGGCCGTCGAGGGGGCACTGTTGGTAGCCCCTTAGTTCATCTGGACGATTAGTTGGGCAACAGTTGCACCCGTCTGTTAGCCGGTACACGTCTCCACAGCCATCGTTCATCCTGGTCACCTATGGCCCGTGGTGCACCACAGTTGCCTCCACGCCGGTTTTGGACAGCTCCATTTTGCCTAGTACGGTACACTTCAACCAACGCATCACACGAAATTTTACAAACTTAGCAGTTTCAATAGTCATGCCATTTTGGACGTCAGATAAATTGCTCTGTTTCCGCATTCCGACAACGACCGCACATTTTTCCCCGTCCCCCGACAAGCTTTACATACCCTTGATTGCAAGTGCTGCCGCCTGCTGTCTGTGAGTGATTTATGCACTTGACGTCAAACAGAGGCAGCGGTCTCATTAATGTGACAGGACCATGTATATCCTAGGAATAATATTACAGACAATGCGACACTGTACAGGATAGCAGTCAGTCAAGGAATATTTTCGGGAATTAGTTTAAAAAAATTATTTCAAAGGCCCAGTGGAATCTTTACAAGTTTTCTCCCAGAGTGATTCAGCCGTGTCTACGTGACACAAGTCGCTTGTCTTTCAAACCCGAGGCAGTTCTGTCCAGTTACAGCTGCTGACAGGAGACGCCCTGAGCCCTCTGCTAAAACTGCTAGCGAATTTACGCCATTGGTTTTAGCCAATAGCGTGCACGGGATACCGATGACGTATGTGGACGCTGGAGTCTCCTGCGGTGCAGAACAGATTGCTTCTTTCTCTTGTAATCCAGACCTCTAGCAGAACAGACGTCCTTTTGTAAGGCAGTGCCCTGGCTCTGCTCTTCGCGACCGGCCACCAGCGTAAGTCAACATGAACCGCTTCCCCTTTCGTTGTCCATTTTAATTAATTGTTCGGTCTCCTAGACTAGCCTAAACCTGCTAATTTTCGACCCTAGGCGCGCCTTTTGTACTCCGTATATCGAAATACAGGGTGTCTGAAAAGTCTTTCCCTGATTACATAAATTGATAACTCAGGCTAGAAGTAAGATACAAATGTGAAACTGGTGTCTAATTGTTTACAAAGTATCAAAGTTTTTTTCACACATCAGTAAACTTCGACATGAGCACCCTTGGTAGCACGTAGCGCATCTAGGTGATATTCAATTTGCGTCCACACATTAGCCAACATTACTGGAGGGATCGATTCAACGACTGCGGTTATCCGTTGCCGCAGGGTTTCAAGATATGGTACACGTGTTCGGTAGACCTCGTCCTTGACATAACCCCATAAAAAAAATCTAATGGGGTTATGTCAGGAGAGCGTGGAGGCCAAACCGTTGGCCCATCACGACCAATCCATCGCGCAGGAAAGGTCATATCGAGATAGGCACGGACGTCCAAACCCCAATGAGGCGGTGCACCGTCTTGCTGAAACAAGACATCGGAGTGATACTGAAGCAGCTGAGGAACAGCATACAGTTGCAGCATGTCCAGATACACTGCAGATGTGATGGTAGCCTCAGCGAAGAAGAATGGCCCGATAATTCGATCGTGCAATAGCGCGCATC